>NC_065507.1:26000378-26001102 GCF_006386435.1 Epinephelus moara
ATGTTTGAATATGAATATATATAATATAATAATATAATATAATATATATATATATATATATATATATATATATATATTATATTATATTTACACAATGCCGGTCGTGACTCTAAGATCTGTGTTTAGTTCTTTTGGTCACACCTATGGTTTGTTGGCAGACTAAGGCTTAAAACTGGTGAATTTATTTATGTCAGCTTGTTTTATTGACCCTGCAGCTGGCAAGATTAAAGGGTTAACACAGCACTGACGCTGTGTGTATGCTTGTGTGCATGTATGTGTCAGTGTGTGTGAGAGAGCGGATTGTTAACTATTGCCCCGTTTGTGTTCTTTCATGGGAATGATGTCCTGTGTGATGCCAAGTTTGTGATACTGCAAATGCAAGGGCTTCTATCAGTGGGCCATAGGTTCAGTTTGTTATTATATTGTTTATTTATTCGGTGATAGATAATGACCCAACACTAGGGCTCGGCATCAGTACTCAATACTTTCAAGGCTGGAGATATACTTGCTTTTTAACCATGTGTTTGGATTTCAATAGACCGCACACCAGAGAGCTTACGGCCTATTTCCACCAGATGCGTGTTGGTTGCGTCTCCGCTCCGGCACGGCAGCGGAGCCGATAGGATTCAATCCTAGTCAATGTGTGTGTTTCCACCGGCTGCGGCTGTGCTGCGTTCCGGCTCCATCTCAGCTCCGGCACTCCGGAGCCCTCCGCAACAGATAC
>NC_065507.1:26001658-26047308 GCF_006386435.1 Epinephelus moara
GCTGAACTCTTGTGCTCGTAAACATAGTCCGACTAGAAACACGTGTAGCGGTACAAAATGGCTCAAGTCGCTGTAAGTCCTTCATTTCCACAATCTTGTGGACTGAGCATACGTTTGATAAAACGGAGTTAAATCTCTTGGCATCCATTTTCAAGCTCTCTGTGTGTTTGTTGCCTTACGGACGAGAAAAGGGGGAGCACACATTTCCTGGAGGGCGTGTCCTTTACAAAAATGCAAGAGGCGTTGCTTTGTTGCCGGCCGTTTTCGCCGGTGTGTTAAACACACTTTCGAAAGGAGTGTCCCCAGACTATCAGAAGGCGGAGATCTCTGATTGTCTGGTGGCGAGACTATATATCTCCAGCCTAAGGTGTCAACCAAAATAGCCCCGTCCCAAGTAGTATTGAAAGTTCTTCATTCAAATGACACACAATGAGTATTTGATGGAGTTGGCCGTTAAGCATGCAGAGATGCCACTGAAATGTAGGAAAGTATGGCTAAACTACACACCTGTGGCGCTTTGTGGCATTATATCCAACTGAATTATTCTATTCATATGATGGGTATCGACTGAAGTAGGAAAAAAGGGTATCAAAAGAAGTACTATTAGTATTGGTGACACTTTAAAGATACTGGTGTTGATAGTGGTATCATAATTTTATAAACAATACCCAGACCTACTTAAAGCTCCATTTAGGGGCATGTATTGGTAGAAATGGTATATAATATTCATAACTTTCTTTTCATTAGTGTACAATCACCTGAACTTAAGAATTGTTGTGTTTTCCTTACCTTAGAATTAGCTGTTTATATCTACACACAGAGCAGGTCCTCTTCAACGGAGTCCGCCATGTTGTTCTACAGTAGCCCAGACAAACCAAACAGTGGCTCTACATAGGGCCATTCACGTTTTCGCATTTTCGCATTGATGACTGTAGTTCTCCGACAGGCTTGGCACATGGGAGAAGTTTCAATTCTACACTAGAACCTCTACGCTAGACGCAATTAAATCCTTAACACGAGACCTTTGACAGACATTAATTTCAATGAAAATCTTTAAAATTAATAGTAATACCACAATGTAAAAAAAAACCCCACTACAAGTCCTGCATCAAAATGCTACTGTATTAATGTATTAACAGCAAAATTAACGCAAAGTGTCAAAAGTAAAAGTACCCATTATGCAAATCAGCCCCACTGACAGTGCCACATTATATGTATTTTGGATTAGTATTACTGATGCATTAACATGTGAGCACAATATTACTGTTTACACTGGTTGAGGTTTAGCTAATTTGAAACACATTATATCCTGATAAACTGTTATTTTGATTTCATCTATAGAAATTGTGGTGTTTTATATTGTAGATTACATTTTTAATCTGAAAGGCAACAGTAATCATACAGGTGTAGGTGTCACATTATTGGATTCAGTATTTGAGTAAATACTTTATAACTTTCTACCCGAAACATCCCAAAAGATCCCACAAATAAAAAAAACACAAGATCCAAGTTTTTTAGTTCAGCTGAGCTGTAAGAAGGAAGACCAAAATCTGGCACTCCGAACACAAAGCCTCCATGCAGCTCATACAAACATCACAAAATGTGCTTAATTAAACCCTAATTTAACCTCCTCAGATCATCGATATACTGTACTCACACAGCTGTTGTCATTATTACCACCACTGCGGCTGACACAAAATAATCTGTGATGCTTGTAAAACCATTAGAAATTAGGTGTGAAATCCGCTGTCTGTCATTCATCTTCATGACTCATAAATATACAGTAGATATTCATTTGTGGAGGAGATTGAAGAATATTTTCTTACTGACAATGAACCAAATTTAATGTAAGACAAAAAATTCATAATTAAAATTGCCTTAATGTTTAACTTTGACCACAGCTGAAAAACTATAACATTATTGAAATTCGCTTATTAGCTTTTTTGTTGAGAGTCAGATTGATGCCATTGTCTGTATGCTAAATATGTAGCATAGCATAGTGTGTCTTTGTTTTAAATATGTAGCATAGCTTAGCATACAGACTGGAAACAGGGAAACAGCTAGCAGCTAGCCAGGCTCTGTCTGAAGGCAGCATTTGTGCAGCATTGTGTTAATTCTGTTCCCACCTACCTAGTTTTTATTAACCATGAATGTGTGTAAAAGTATTTAAAATATTAAATTGACTGATGCTTTAACGTGCCTGCCATGCCGTTCTGAAATGATGTCCTTCATGATTTGGTCCGACCAGTTTGTCATTTTCCGACAGACACACAGCACAACTTCATCTCTCTAATTCATATTTTTCACTGCTGTACTTCCTCGCTCACAGTCATAAGAGTAAAGCTTAGTAATGAGCTTAGGAAAGGGCCTGTGCTCAAGCTGTGGATGGCAGACTCTCAGTACTGGGCATGTGCCAGCTCTTTCTGGTGGTGCCCCCTCCCCCTCTCCTCCTCCCGCAGCCAGTCCAGTCCCAGCGGAGTCTCCTTGCAAACAAAGCCTGCAGCATTCTGGGAAAGCCAGTTTTTTCAGATCCTGTGGTTCTGGTTGGATGGACTGCTCTCCCAGCCGCTACATCATCATGTCTCTGAGAGCATGCAGTTCCGCTTATGATAAGAGGAGTGAAAGCTGACATAGTGGTGTTGATGTTACACTGAAAGCAGGTCTAGTTATATGATCTCTACAGTCAAGTCGATCTGTCTGATCATGTAGCTGAGAAAATAAATGCTGTAGTATAGACCTGTGATTAATAAGGCAGTCAACCGATAAATGAACTTAATGACTAAAGAGAGAATTCCAGTGATTTAACGTGAGAGAAAAAACAATAGTCAATGGTTCAGCATAACGTAATTTAGGTTATGTAGTCCATTTACTGAGGTCATGATTCATAGGTTTTCTCTTAAAGTTTAATACACTACAGCTGATCTTTTGCATTCATGACGCGTCAGGGACTTACAATAAGATTTTTACGAGTGTTTTATGTAAATATTTTTTTCTTTACTGAATGATAGAAAGTCTGGTTGGTATAAGTCACACATCTTATCTCACATAATTAGACTTTTTTCTTCTTACCAATTCAACATTTGTATTTGGTGACATATTCAAACACAAAATTTCACATATTTCGGTTGTAAAATCTCCAAAGTATTTAAAATAAAACGATAATTTCCATCCCAATTTAGTACAAATTCTCCACATCATATACCTGTCCCACAGCGGATATTTCTAACTTGTGATGAAAGATAAACTTTGATTTCTCTTGGACTACCAGAAGGTCTGTTGAATCGTACAGCATCTTATTGAGACTGTTTACTAGTGATGCGACGTTCGAGCCGAGTCCTTGAACCAGCTCTAGAGTGAACGAGCCAGTTCTTAATTTCTTTGTTTTTTGCTTTAATTTACTCTGTATCCATTAATTTCAGATTATTTGATCCGGAACAAGTTGAGAGAGACTAGTTTGTGAGGGAGAAAGACAGTGCGTTCACTTCAAAGAGCCGGTTTAAAGACTCGGCTCGTTCACAAACGTCACATCACTAGTAGGAAGCTAACCCACTATCTGCTAGCACTTTGTATTGACAGGCTTGTTGTGTATAAAGGGCGTTGCTATGGCTTTATATATGCTGAGTCTATTCTGGGTTCCAATATCCAGATCACGTGATGCGATAAATCAGCAATGTGATTCGTCATTGAACCAACTAACACGCCATATTTTTAACACATCTGACATATCGACGTATTTTGTTGTTTAGTTATTAGCTGTAAAAACAACATTTTTTGGTATGTTAATGAAATAGTTAGTATAGCAACGTCTAATTGTCTTTTCATTGATTACTAAATGGGAAATACCATTTATTTGAGTATTGTGTAAATTTTTATGGTTAGCTACATTATTTTTAGAGATTGGTTGCTTTTAAAATGTTCAAAGTTATTAAGTAGCAAAATCCGGCTTAAAAGAGAAAAAGGAATTGGTGCTAATAGTGCTAATGGGTCAACATAAAAATTTCGCAAGAAGAAAATAAACCAGATTATAATACACCTTTTTAAGTTAAATTAAGCATAAAAAAACAGCAAAAAAAAGGCCTCCCAATCGTAATATACTGACATATTTCAGTATTCATGATCATACATACTAAATTCATACCAAATGTGTCTTTCCAAAAAAAATGCTATCACGCTTCCTTGACCTACGCCGTCTTCAATCAGCGTCACATTTAATGCATCTGAAAGGAACTTTTCACTCCTGAATGTGTCATGTCTTTCCTCTATTTTGAGGGAAACACATACATGCATCTGCCCAAGCAGCACTTACTTCCAGAGATAAGTGTTGAATCCACGCTGAGCACACTTATGTGGCTCTGAACTGCAGCTCGAGTGTTTGTGTGAGAGTCGCAGAAAGAGGAAGTGAGCGTGAGAGAGAGGGAGTGAACGAATGTGAATTATATGGAAGTGGATACGTCGCTTGGAAGATATGTGGAGCTGTGGATGTGTGAGCAATTCACATGCAATATAAGAACTCAGCGTTGCTTTGAATCTTTCACTCACACTGTTACATATGATTTATTGATGCTAATTCAACTCATAACCTGTAATTAGACATGAAAAGCACTAATAAGCGCTGTTAGCAGCAACATGCCTCTTTGTGTAATTAATTTAAAACACCTTGGCCAAAGCATTTATAACTCAACTAAAAAAAATGACTGAATTATGGCTGGACTGAGGAGTTTCTGTGACTTACAGCCGCTGCCAAAGACGCCCCGTAGTACGCACCTCTGGCGGTGCAGTGCCCAACAATGTTGGTTCGCCCTTTGTGTCTTTGGCAAGCCAAGCCCATTTCACACATCCCTCTTCTCTCTCTCCTCGCTGTGTGTTCGAGCAGGTGTCAGCACATCTATTGCATCCCTGACTGAGCATTGCTTGTCTGAAGGGGGAACTTTGCCATTAAAGAGAGCTAAATAATGAAGAGACCAAATCCATCTTGGATTGTCCCCGCACAAAGTAAAAGTAGAGGCACCGAGGTCATAGTCTCTCTGCTGAATACAACCTCACGTAGGCCTACTGGGAAATACCTTTTGGTTTACAGAATGTGAAGTAAAATGCCAATTAATACATTTAATTTTGCATGCAAGGTAATAGTTGTTTGAGGTAATAGTCCCTCAAAATATATCGAAGTACAGTACTTGAGGAAATGTACTTAGTTACTCTCAACCACTGTATGTAAGAGAGAAGAAGAGGAAACTGGGAGGAGAGTAGTGAAGGCATGGACCTGAACCTGTTACCAGTTTGGAGAGGTGGACAACCAGTAAAAAAAAAAAAAAAAAGGTCAGATGGAGTCAGATCCCTGATCCTCACCACCAATCAAAATACTTTTGAGAAAGTTAATAAAAGCAGAATATGAGACAGAAGGTCTTAGTGTAATTTCATCATAGCGTCACTACAATAACACCCTCTGTAAACCTGCGGAGCCCTGTGTGTTTTAGGAGTTTGGACTTTCCCAAGGGTGTGGGTGGGGGTCCTGAGCACATCATCCATTTATAATTGTGTGACTAGCAGATTCAACCCAGCTGACCTCTGCCTGAGCACTAGTAGCCCCGCGTGGATGGTGCCCAGAGGTTTTCTTTTTTCTTTATCTATTTGTAGTTTATTTGCTCAGTCTTCCTTCTGTCGTTTCATTTTCAGTTACAAATTAATACACACACATACACACATGTGCCCTGCAAAACCACTATTATTTTTGAATTTATTTATTAGTTTAATTCAATTTTTATCTAGTTTTTGTCATGTCCTGAATATGTTATGACTAAAGATAAGACTTTATTTGATCCCTTGGTGAAATTCATAAATTATCCTGCAGAATATAGGGCCGACGTCACAATGACGTCAGTTTGTTAGCTGGAGGCCACGACAGGGCTGTAGGCTACATAGTCTTAAGTCGTCTTGTTGTGTTATTGGGAGCCAGAATAGAAGAAGTCATGGCTCAAAACTTGAATTTTATTGCATACCAACCGCCACTCCCCGTCAACAAAAAAAGAAGACAACTATGGTTAAATGTAATAAGACAAAAGGACTGGACGGAGGCCATCATCAGTGCTGCGTGCAGCGCACACTTCATATCAGGTTAGGGAAACTGTTGTAGAATAGCATTATGTGCATTAAGATTTATCATGTTCACCTCCTTAGAAATCAGGGAGGTATTAAGAGAAATATTGGATGTCTCCATAATGATAACTTTTTAGCGCTTTAGCTAACGTTAGCTAACCAAACTGGGGGAAAGTGTCATCCTTCTTTGTAAGATTGGCATAGTATTCAACCACAAAGCCGGCCATCCCACCTTAAGTAAACCCGTCAAATCATCATCCACTGAGTGAGAGCATACGGGTCGGCCAGTCTGGTCCTGTGTCCTAAGTGTTTACTTATTCAAGTAACACTCGCGGTCCCAGAGAGTGAGTGACCTGACATGGTGCGCTCGTAAATTCAGTCTCACGCTCTACACTAAAATGAGAGCCCTGTTGGTCCAAGAAACTGAGCTTTATATTTCTGTATGAATTAACGAACCATTAAGTTAATCACACATTTATTAGATAACCAAGCGGTACATTCAGACAGCGCTCCTAATTTATGAACAGTCAAGTTTGTGCCAGAGTGCACTCTGGGACTCAGAATGAAAATTTCTGCATCACTCACATCATTGTCCTCCATTGTTTAAAACAAGCCAACAGAACTTGCTAGCTAGCACTAGCTAATGTTTGCAGATAATTGTTTTGCCTTCAGCTAAGCCCTACCCATCAAAAAATGTCATACTGTTTACTAACAGTAAAAGGGTCTATAAAGTTAAAAAAATAAAATAAAATAACCCAAACGCCATCAATAATTATACAATATCATTCTGAAAGGGGCCATTTTGCAAGTACTTTTACATTTTGTATTTTAAGTATATTTTGCTGCTAGTTTGTGCTTTGGTAAAATTTTGAATCCAGGACTTTAACTTGTTTCTACACCGTGATATTGCTACTTTTACATCCCTCGCATTTCAAGGTGGTTGTGTTCAATGCATCCTCATACAACAGTTCATAAGATATCCATTAGCGCCCCATAAATGGCGTCGTCATGTTACGTACTTTACGTAAAGTCATGTAGTTTAGATTTTGGTAGTAACTGAAGTACAGTTACGTAGGATTAGAAAAATAATCCTGGCTGGGCAGCATCATGTTAGAGACTTAATGTAAAGATACACAGGTTAGGTTTAGGAAAGGCAACATGTTGATGATGTATCCTAAAAGTAAGTCGAAGTTCTCTTGGTTACACATGGGAAACAAACACTGGTCTGCTGGGGGAAAGTTGTGTGTTTGTTTGACCCATCCCCCACCCCAACCTGTCTCATTATGTCGACGCTTTTTATAGTACTTTCTTCTTTATTCCCGTCAGCCTTCCCGATTGCGTGGGTTATAAATTCTGTGTACAGTGTATGAGAACAGCTTCTATTATTGCCGCCACTGTTGCAAGACAACCCAATCGCTTTCCGTCTTCCTCTTAACCTCGCATCTACCACAGTTACTTTGGATGCTCCACCGTTTTCGCCACTGGGGATAGCAACTGCAGAGAAAACAGAAGCGTTATCCTCTTTCTGTTTTAGTTGCACAATGATCGATGCACTTCCTTTGTGCCGTAAATCAACCCTTCATTTTCCAAGGAGATCGTACCGATGGCAGACAGAGTTGCATAGTGAGAAGAGGCTTATAGGGAACCAATCTAAACACTGATGGAGTCATTATTCTATAGCCAATATACTGTGCAATCAACATTTCCTTCGTAATGATAAGTTAAAGCAAAACACTCATATATTTCCACTTTAAGTAAAAGGTCTGAGTACTTCTTCCACCTCTAAGGATCTTATGTAATGTGTTGCTGTTGATTAAACCACCCAGCAGTATATAGAGTAGTTAAAATGATCACAACCTTAGACATCTACAGCAGTAAAATGCAACTTACACATTAATGCAGCAGTGATATTATTGGAGAAATGTAATATTTAAGAGTGAAACACTGATGGCGGCCATTTTCCCGCGTGAGTACTTTTTACTGTGCTTTGAGTGAATTTTGCCTTTACTTAAGTTTTGAATGCAGAACTTTTTCTTGTAGTGGAATATTTTCACTGTGTGGCACTGAGACTTTTACTTAAGTAAAGGATCTGAATACTTGTTCCACCACTGCACACAGGCATATCCCCAACATCACAACCACCACACACACACACACACACACACACACACACACACACACACACTCAGGCCATTCTCTGATGTGACCTTCAGCACATGCAGGCTGGCATTCAATTACCGCCCTGTCAGTGGCCCATCCAGCCCAGTGGCTGCATGTCCTTGAGAGTCTCTCTCCAGCCTCCGTCCAGTCTATATTCCATTACATCCTCCACATCGGGAGCTCTGTCCGGCATAAAGCGGCGCTCACATCCTCATCACTGTGAAGCACACACACACACACACACAGCTTGATGTATCCTTTACAAAATCTCTAACTGCAGTGAGCGATGGTTATCCTCGCTCATACGCTGAATCAAAGCTGAGCATGAGGTAAATATTAGATTTTAGTTTTTACTGGGTGAAATATTGGACTGGTGTAAAAAAACAACAATCACAGACCAGAACATTGGAGCACTGCTGATCTAAAATTGTCTCTCATTGGAACTCCCTCAGTTTTCATATTTTTCCATAATATTGTTTATTGTGTTATTGGACATTATTACTGTCGAAACATTTTGCTCTGCTCTGCCTGATTATGGTCCAAAAATTGCCTTGAGAGTCTATTCACTGCTATTTACTGTACAAATGTGTGTTGATCAGTGAAAGTACACTGTGGTGTGAGGGGCCATTTTCAGCCCCTGCCACTTCAGAAGCTCTTCACTTGAAATCATTTGCAGATTTAACCCCGCGTGCCCCCTCGCTGCTCTGCTGCGATGATTCACTTGCTGGTCTGCACAGCTGTTGATTGACCTCAAACAGATGTCTCTTATTGGTTTATGATTGTGTTACATCACAGTGTGTATCAGTAAACATTTCTCTTTGGCTGCTTCTGTCAGCTCTAAATGTTTTTGGTCACATTTGTGCTTTGCTAGTATTTATTATTTATGTCATAAAGCGGAACACCTTTCAGAAAAGTGCTCTGTAAATAAAGATGATTATGACTGTTGACTAATGGAGCAAAGCTCTCACCAGAGATGCAACAATTAGTTGATTAATTGATTTATCGATCAGTTTGCAACTGCTTGATAATTGATAATCATTTATGTCATTCTCAAGCAAAAACACCAAATGCTGTTTTTCATTTCAGCCTCAATGTGAGATTATTTGCTGCTTTTATTTGCTCTTATCTCTGTTTCCCAACCTGCCGATCTACAGACATAGACACAAGATAAATCTAACTCAATCTCAGAGCCCATCAGCTATCGAGATTCGGTGCAGCCAATGGATATCTGGGCCAAAACGTCCTCTTAAGTGCACTGCTCCTTGTTTACAGTTCAATTAGCAACTTGAGAATGATCCAGACATCATTTCAGATAATCTCAATTAACAGATATGTGCACACAAATGCAGATAAATCAGAAAAAAAGCTCATAAAAGGCTAAATTGTCAACAGATGATAGCTGATCCGGCCAATACGTTTACCTCTTTTGCTCTCCACATGGACTTTTCACCTGCAGGAAACTAAAGCCTTCGCAAATGTCATTGGTCAATATTACTAACACTACTACAACAGAAACTAGAATCCTCCCATCAACAAATTGTTAATGCCTACCCTTTTCTATAATTTCACATAGAGATTAAATCTTACTGATACAGTACAGTACAGTATCTTGTTGAAGAGCGGAATTAATCCAGAAAGAAATGAGCCTGTATTGATCTGTTATTAGAAAATAGAATTGACAAAGGCAAATCCAATTTCGTATCTTTTGACTTTTGGTGTTTGACTAGATATATAAGGTATAGAAGGTAGACCTTGCAGAGTTGCGATACACCTATGGCGCTGATATCTTCTCTTTAGTTCTTTTTGCAACATTTAGCTCTATGGATTAAGGAAGGTAATTTAGACATATGCTTGTATTGATGATAGAATTTTATACTAGTATGGTCTGACCCACAGAATATGTTAAATAGTTTATGATGTAATTGTAAAATATCAAAGCCAAACACAACAAGTACTGCATTTCAGAAAGCTGTGGTGTGGTAGTACCTTCTCAAAGTATTTTAGCCCAGTTAGATGTATGTGCACATCAAACATCAAACAGAAGTTTGGCCCTGAATCTGTAATGTTACATCGTGTTCATCTAGAAGCCAAATATCTTGAGTGTCACAGTTGAGAGCTGGTGTTTTTCCTCTGGTCGTCAAAGTTGGTCTAGTCCAAAATATTCAGGAGGAGAACTGATTGTGAGCTATGTGACTGGTGTAAACTGAGTCCTTTTGTCTCTTTTTCTGTACAAATTGTGATGATTTAAGTGAGTAAATGTTTCATGAAACGGCTCGACCAAACCCTGAAATAGAATTTTTTAGTTTACTAACTTTGTTGTTGGGGAAGATTCTCAGTCATCCAGGTCATGGCAATCCTAAGTGTTATATCGTAGGCAACTAGACTTGCTTAAGTTTCTTGAAGACGTTTCACCTCTCATCCAAGAGGTATCTTTAGTTCTGAACAAGGACTAGAACTGAAGAACCCTCTTGGATGAGAGTTGAAACGTCTTCAAAAAACTCCAGCAAGTCCACTTGCCTACGATATAGCCCTTAGGAATTGCTAACTTTGTTGCAAAGGCCTTGAAACAAAGGCAAGATGGATTATTTTTATTAGAATGTATGCAGCTTTTTTCAGTATTATTAGTATTTCATAGTTTTTGGTTTGAATGCTTTAAAAGTTGCAAGAACAAAAGATATGTACTGTGTGTTATCGAAATATATGAATAACTCTATTCAGCGTGTTAAAGCAGCTGAAAAAAGCAGACAAGGGCTGACTAATGCTAACACTGTGGGACACACAGCAAAAACTGAGGTGACAGATGCTCACTGAAGACTCAACATTGACCAACAGCTGATTGTAGACTAGGTGTGTCAGGGCCCTATGTTACTTTTTATTTTTGGACTTCCTCTGGTTGAAAATGTAGGCCTATACCCTGCACTCTGGTTCTGGCTTGTATGAGTTTATGGTGTGATGAGGACTGGGCATAGTTATATCATTACACAACAATATATATATATATATATATATATATATATATATATATATATGTATTCTTACAAAAGGGGGTTCACAAGATGCTTAAATGAACAGGTATTAAGGAAAACCACTAATTTACATATTTGGATTTTCGGGAAACATCTGATAGTGTTCACTCATAAAATATATTAAAATGAGACAAGAGAAACGTCAAAATATTAAATGTATACACCTCTGACACTGCTTTATTTTATGCCAAAAAGGCTGGAAACACCCTTTTATGTGATAGCAATTTGAGTATCCTTGGGGGTTTGGGCTTTTTTTTTTTCTCGCTTTTTATAGGCCAAACAAATAATTCAGAAAATAATTGCTTAATAATCAAACTCACTGTTGCACTGCCAGTTTAAACAATGAGGAATGTATTTTGCTTTTGTACATGAACTGCCTGCCGTATAGATGATTTATCTGACAGCCGACTGAATTGTTAGCCTTCAGGAATTCATGATCATAGCAGTAAATCCACTCTGTGCCGAGGATGGATACATAAAACATATTGGCCTACTGGATTTATTAGCTGTCTGATTTATGCAGATCTTACTCAACAGATTTCCACCTCTGTGTATCTGAAGCTTCAAATTCAGTTGACATTTACAGTGCCAAAGCAATCATGAATTGCCATCATCTCTTAACTGTATTGATCCCTTTATATCTACTGTGCTGTTTATTTGGAAGATCTTAAGCATGGACGCTTGTATCACATTTATGTTCTGTTGAGAGCATAAATATTTTCCCCTGAATAAGCCCCTCATAAACCTGACTGGGTCACCGTGTCTCCATTAAGGAAATGAAAAAAGCAAAAGCGGTGACCAAACCTCTGCTGATTGTCCCCTCATGAGGATCCCCATAAAGGAATTGGAGAATTATTAGCCCTCCAATATATTATCTCAAGTCTTTAAAGTCTCTGCCCCGTCCAAGACGTGCTCCTTCCACCACCAGGATCCAAAAATAATGCCAGCCAGAAACCCGAGCCTCCAAACTTCTGCAACCTGAACTGTCTGCAGAGAAAACAATGGATTTCAGCAGCATGCACAGCTGTGCCACATGGTTTGAGCCTGTGCCTCATGTCAAGTGACTCTACTTAATCAAACCAAACAATGTATCCAGTGTGTTTCATTATGGATGGGAGCCTGATCTCTGTTTTCTTCTGGAAGCTGTAGAGCACAAGTGCAGAACACAGAAGCAAAGACAAAAGACACTCAAAGCTACAATTTATTATCCAACACCACTGGTCACATACACATACACACACGTTTCCTGAAAATCTATGAAAGCTGTCTCAAACTGTGTTAAACCATTGTAAGAGTGTGTAAGATTTAGGGAGATTTAGTGGCATCTAGTGGCGAGGATCGCAAATTGCAACCAGATGAAACTTCTCCTGGTTAGAATTCCTTTAACGTTCATTGTTTAGGAGTTTTTTACTGGGAGCCAAATTATCTACAGAGGCCTATTCCTCTCCAAAAACAAATGGATGAGGTAGTTAAAACCAGTAAAAACAATAAAGCAGTTTCATGTTACAAATTGGTGTTTCTTCTATGCTGTTTGGCATGTAACAGATGGGCTGCTAGCCCAGCACCTGCTAATGTGTGCTCACCTTTTTTCTCTGATAACTGACAGATGCTCAGGAGGTTATTTATCGGGAGCTGAATTATCCACAGTGGTCTCCTCCTCTCTAAAACAAACGGACCCAGTGATTAAACTGGTAAAAAGACTGAATAAAGCAGTTTTGACATGAAAAAAAAAAAAGTGTTTTGCCAATGCTGCTTGCCGCGGAGGAGGTTCTAACCATGCTGGCCAGCGCAAAAACGTGAATGACCCTTTCTAGAGCCAGTGTTTGGTTTGTCCCTTCTGGGCTACTGTATACACATGGCTCCCTAGATCTCCCTAGATAAGGGCCTGCTCCCTATGTAGATATAAATGGCTCATTTTAAGGCAACGAGAACACAACCATTCTTATTTTCAGGCGATTATACACTAAAGAAAACATTCTTATTATATCCATTTTTGCCAATATATCCCCCTAAATCCTACACACTGGACCTTTAAGACACTTACTGTACAGTGGGATTCACTGATCTAGAACTCCAATTGAGAAAACTTGTCTAAAGAGCATTTATCAAGAACATTTGGAGCATATGTCTCAACACCAGCCCAGTATGGGGTGTTGAAAGGGGATTATAATCGTTTTTAAAGGTGTTATAAATGAGGCTGCAATGGAGCGAGCTCAGGTGTGAATTTCAGGCTTTAGGCAAGCCTGAAAGGATTAGTTTAGCAGATTTCTGATTTTGTTTTGCTTATAACTGGATGGGACAGGTTTCCTCAGAAGCGCATTAAAAGGTCATGTTTTGTACAGGTTGCAGGGCAGAGCGTCATGCCCGCAGAAGCTCTCTGCAACAATCAACTTCCCTCCCTTTCAGTCTCGGCAATCTTTATGCATGTTGACACGCTAGGCTGTGCTTCGTCAAAGACTGACTCCCCCTCAGTTTCATTTTAATGAAAAACGCTGCTTTATTACCGCCATGATTTAGATGCTCCAAATTGGTACATTGAGTTTTGCTCTGTCTTTGATGCACAGCCTCTGTGGCTTGTAGTTGCCAATCAGCTCCCTTATGAGGCTTTATACTTATAGCATTTTGGTTGGGTATTAATTCAGTTTTAGGGTAGTATTCAGACTCGTGCAGCTTTTTGTATTCTGTTGCTAGTTTATCAGAGATCTAAATGATCACGTGGTGTCATGCTCGTGCGTTTCATTTGGTGTGTGCTGCTTCTTAGAGCTCAGGGTAGCATAGCATAGCTGTTTTTTCCCCTTTGTAAAAAAGAGGCAAAGCAGATTCCAGGACTGAGGCCCGTAACTGGCAGACCACATCTCCACTTTAAAAAGTGTAATTTGATTAAATCTGCTCTGTTTCAGTCCAGAATCTGTGCTGGCTGAAACGAGCAAAGTGGATTAACTCTATCACAGGATAATGCAGATTAAACTGGTAAACACAATCACTAAGTGATGCATATGGCCTGCAGGGGAAGAGTGTTTTCAGACAGAAGAACTGGGTGAAAATATTTGGGTTTTAATTGCAGTGTGCACAGCTGAAAAGGCACAGATAATATAACATTTCCATTCCATACAACACTGACAGTGTTGGAACATTGAGCAGAAAAATACCAGTGCTGCCTGAGCCTGTAATACCTCCAGGTCCCAACGCATTTGCTCTTTTTGTAAAAATTAGCCATGTTAATGCAAATGATGCTGCTAATGAAAGCGTTAAGTTATTCAGCTGGTGTTTCTCTGGAGTGATACGTCAGCATGTCTCTTGATCCCTGAAGCAATTTTCCCCCTGGGCGAGGGCGGGTAGTCATGCTTGCTCTGACGGTGGAGATACAGCCGGTTCAATGAAAGCGGAGGTGGCAGCTGGAGAAAATCCATTCCCAGAGTGAGCGTTCTGCTGAGGCAGGTATGCCGACCTTTCAGTCATCTGATAGGTCAACGCTCGGCAGCGTGCCTGGACATTCGTGGCTAAACGCCAGGCCTGGTGGTGCTCATAGTAAAGCTTATCTGAGCAGCAGCCAGCTATGATCAATGGAACCCCTTGGCAGCTCATTTATAGTACAGTATGGCAGCGCCACAAAACACTCACCAACAGATGCAGGTGACAGATGACGATAGGGTTTACCCATGTGCATGATGACCATTCAGAATCTCAACGTAGGCCATGAGTGTTCAATGTATCTGAAGCAAAATGCAGTTTTAATCCATTGTGCAGTACTCCAGTCGATCACCTTTAATTGCCACCCAATTATTGCTTGTAAATTAGTCTTGGATGACTTGGGTGCAATGAGATTTTTTCTGCTTTGTCTGCAGGAATTCTGTGCAGAGGAATATGCCTGCACCTTGTTCTCTGGCATGTCAGGCTCCGGCCCCGATGAGACAAACATTAAAATTCCTCGTTTGTGGTCCTTTCTCACAGGTGCCCACGGAGTGAGAGAGGAGCCCCGGTTTGTGACGGCGCGCGCCGGAGAGAGCGTGATCCTGGGGTGTGACGTGTCCCCTCCCCTGGACGGCCAGCAGCCCCCCTATGTGGTGGAGTGGTTCAAGTTTGGAGTGCCTATCCCCTTCTTCATCAACTTCCGCTTCTACCCTCCTCATGTGGATCCAGAGTACACTGGTAAGATGTCTCTAAGACAAATAAAATACCACAAACACATTGTGAAAAGTTTTATCTGTAACAGATTTAGCTTAAAACCTGTGAATTAATGAGCATTTGGACGAATCTTGGGATGAATCAGGATCAGGATCTTAATAGTTGCCAAGCACAGTAAATCCACAGGACTCTGTTCTGTTGACACTGCAGCAGATACAAAGTTGACAGAAAGATTTTAACAGTACACAGTGAAAAACAGTGACCATCAAGGGCAGATGGACATGCATGATGACACTTTAAACTTCATTTTACAACATGTAAAAGATGGTAGCTTGCAGATAAAATCAGAATTATAGCTGCATCAAACAACTTTTCAGATTTAAAGGAGTATTAAAGAAGTAGACATTTGCTGAAATACACTTATTGGACTGATAGTATGAAACTGAAGTTGTAGACAAATGGAGAGCGTCCTGAAAACCACAAAAAAATGCCCATAGTCACAGCCGAAAATGTTCGGCAACACATGAAAGCACTGACAAGTACCAATGACGTATCAGGCTCTTTTTTCATTTCATAGGGGAAGATTTCAACCACTACCCCTTGTAGGCCTAACTCTGTTCCAAGGGGCAAGGTGGTACTTGAAAAAGAGGGGCAGGGGTAAAAATAAGAAATGGCATTGGGCCTAAAAATGAAGCGACGACCAGGTTAGCTTAGCTTAGCATTAAGACTAAACTTGCACCGATTAATCGGCAGTGCTCGGAATTGGGCCAACTTTCATGTGATCAGCCATGACCTGCGACCGGCGGCTCAGTCTAAAAAATGCTGATTTAAAACGCCGGTCAAAGTCCCAGCGTGCCGTATGATTGACACACACACTTATGTGCAACTCACGGCTTGGGCGATGTGAGGAAGGGGACCTCAGGGACACACTGGTTTGGCTAGGACAACTATGGAGTAAATGACTCCGGCCAGAGAATCAGGTTCTAGAGGATACTTTAATTTTCAATGCAGGAGGTTCACAGCAAGTGTGTATGTGTGAGGTTCTGAAATATGCAAAAGGAAAAATAGCTTTACACTCAGTTCTTACAAATATGGCTTCTCACCTTCATCATTCACACACACACATCAAAAGAGAGAAGGAGAAAGTTGTTAATTGTCTGTGTTAAACTTAACTGCAGAGCTCTCACTGCTGCACTGTGCCGCTTGAAACTGACGAGGCGCATATCCGCGGGCCCAAGGTACGCGTGTCCTGGCGGGCGCGTCCTCAGCGCTAAGGGCTTTCGTACAGGCGACCTACACCATGTCGGCCGTATGGACTTTTTTTGAAGTGTCTGAGGAGGATAACAAGTTTGCAGTATGCAACACCTGCGAGGCTAAAATAGGGCGCTCTAATAAAGGAAAGATAGAAAATATTGCAATATCTTGTGTGTTGTAAAGTGGTTTGAAAAAAATGAAATCTGAATCTGCCAAAATGGGAATCGGCCATCCAAACACTCTGAAAATCGGAAATCGGGATCGGCCCAAAAAATTGTTATCGGTGCAAGTGTAATTAAGACTGTTAACAGGGGAAAGTGCTAGCCTGGCTTGAAAATCTGCGAAGCTGCACCCCTGAAAACTCACTAATTAACAGGTTATTACTTGTTTGTTTAATCTGTGCAAAAAACAAAGTGTAAAAAGACTGCTTATAGTGAGTCAGATAGGCCTGTAATATGTTAATTAGTGAGCCATTGAGGTGCTGGTAGGCTTTTGTTACAGTTGCCCAGAACCAGGCTAGCTTTTTACCTCTGTTTCCAGACTCAGTGCTAAGCTAAGCTAAGCTAACTGTTTCCTGGCTGTAGCTTGATATTGATATTTCTATAGGTTTTACGTACAGACACGAGAATATGGATCTTCTCATCTGACTGACTGACTGAAGAAAAAACACACACAAATAACTAAGTTTGTTTCCCAGAATGTCAAATTATTCCTTTATATTGTGGCAAAGATAACAGAGATTATATTCTGCTTTGATGAAGTTGTTTCACTTTGTTTGACCTTGGTTCAGTTAGTATGTTAACAGCCAACCAGGTTACATGAACACATATTATTTACTTAAGTTATATGGCATCTGTATTGTAACCAGCCATGTGCAGCCTGACCAGTATTTCCCCTACAGCAGAGTACGGAGCGTATCTCAAAGCATCAAACTGATGGATACAGTAGTGATCTGTCACTTCAAAAACATTACAGACTTGCATTAATCTATAATAATTCTGTAAACATTTCTGTGTTATATTCCCCTACACTGCCGCAGGCCTAATTACGAGCCTCTGGCTGAGAGCAGGAGCATTTCTGACAACCACTTAAATATATTGCAGTGCAAATGTGCTGTGTACATGCACCTCCCCAATCCTATTTCATTGAGAAGATTGACCCGCAATTTCAGCGTGATCCAGTGTGTTTCTCCCTCAGAATGGTACTTCAGCAGTTTGGGCTTTAAGTATAAGGCATGGCGCAGCACGCTGAGGCCTTTAAGTACTAAGAGGGAGACTTGGCCGCCTTCGCAAACCGTTTTGGTTCCTAATTGAACTGCACTTCTTTCTGTTCTAACATGGCGTTTGGGGCTGTGCAGGGGCATCTGCTGCCTCTGAGTGCATAGAGGGAAATAACTGTGTCTCAGCAATTTACGACTGCATTGTACATATGTTCTTTCCCACACACTCTAGTGACAATGCAGCACAGAGCACATACAGTATAGAGTCAATACAGTATATTAAAACACCCTACATGCTGTACTTATAGAACGGGGCAAGATAAAGCACAGAAATTTAAGCTTTGATAAAGCTATAACCAACAAATTAGTGGCATTTAATTATAAATTAATATGAAAATAAGTGTTATTCAGCCTACCCTTATTTGATATAAATGGAGGGGGTCAAAGTAATGGAAACACCTGTTAGTATAGTAGACAGAATGAACAGCACCACAAACTGCAGCCTCCTGTCTAAAACTGAAAATATAACCTTAAGGGACAGCTGTATAAGGCAGAGCAAATCTTAGCAGTCCCTTTTTCTGACTTTTTTCAAAAGAGTGAAGCATTTTGCTCGCTGTTTTGTGTTGCTGAGCAGCCCACGTTTTTCCACTTGCGTTTTTGCAGTAGGGCCCTGAACGCCTCGTGTTGAAAGAACTGCAACTCAGGGCAGAAAAGCATCCGACGTCATTGCCGTTTTTTCCCCACTGTCCAATCAGATGACTAAGGAGGCAACATACTGTGTCCAAAATAATGAGCTGGAAGATGCTGTAGCTGAAGGAAACTGCAGAGTTCGGTGATGTTGTGATTGTGATCCCTTATTAACATAAAAATATCCATTATAGCAGCTTTAAAATTAGGATGCATATATATATATATGTATATATATATACACATAGTAACATATGTGTTTTTCTTCACATTCATTACAGCATCACACAGCCTTAAAATATCCCTCTCCTGGCTTAGACTATATGTTGCCACTGCCTTCACACAAACTACTTGCAGCAGGAAATTGGTTCTTCTGATGTTGCTTCAGCATCTATGACAAGATGGCGAGCTGTCAGAATGGGGTCAGAATTATCCCTTCCTGTTCCCACCTCTTTACCAAGTACAAAACCCCCGCCTGACCTGGTAATATGCTGTGAAATAAAGGCAAAGCACGGCTTGTAGAAAGGCTGGAGGATTCATCTCCCTAGTGTGAGTGTCCTAAATGTGGACATCACAGATTTTTCAGTAAAAAAATGGTGTGAATAATATTTAATTCATTGAAATTCCTCCCTGTGGGCTTTTCAAGCAGGGTCATCACTGCAAAGAAGACTAATGGCAGTGACTCACTGTCTGGGGAACCCTCCTTTTTTTGTTTTGCAGTGGCTACTGTAGATACTGCAGCTGCTGGAGCGTTTCATTGCTTACTTTAACCTCCTGACCAGCAGCAGGATATGAACGGCCAGCGCTTTTCAAACAGCACCACACTCCGCTGTGCTCACTCGGGCTCCAGTGGGCCTCTGCCATGTGGCGTCAAGTCCACTGCTGAGGAATTACCACTGAACAGATGCAACATGAATATGGCCAGTCTCATTACATAGATTAAAGTTTGTTCTGGGGATTGCATGTGCACTGTGACAGTGTGATAATGACACTGGACTCTAATTTATTTTTTTCTGGTCCTTGCAGTCTCAGAGCTCATTTGGGCTATTCCCATGAATTGTTATCACTCAGTATGAATAAAATTGGTGAACAGATTAAGGGCCTTTTTAAACGATCTATAGTGCACCTTTGCTAGTTTAGCGGCGCATAATCTGGGCACAAAGTAAGGCGTGAGGGGCAAAGGGTTGTATTTAGTCTCTTAATAGGTTATAGGTGTGTTTTGGGTGTAACATGAATTTGATGAATCAGAGTGTGAGCACCCATTCCCTTTAAAAGCCAGGGGTGCCTGGCAGATTTGGCACATTGGAGAAGCAAGCAGTTTCTTGCTGAGAATAATGCAGTAAGAGTATTGTGCTACAAACATTGTGGGACATTTAAACAGCAAAACTAAAAACTAAAAACTTGACAGAGGAAACAGAACTAAAATTTTAGGTCCTGCGATAATCAGTGACGTTACACTGCTCCTTGTGTGTGTCTCTCTTAGTAGGGAGTTGGACAGCAGCTCTGCAGCTCTGTTCTCTGTTGTGTGCTATGTCCACATTTTAGAGAATGTAATTTATATTTTTCTCATTAATAATGTACTATTTCACCCACCCACAACAATGGGTGCGCCCCTGTGTGTGTATAACAAGCAGAGAGTATGTGCATTGTGAGCCCGCTGATGTATGCACAACCTGGTCTCACTCAATGTCAAATACAGATGCATGGTCTGTGGCCCTCGACGTCAGATACTAATGGACAGAAGCATTTTTTGATGCTTCAAGCAACTACAGTAGTATAAAGGGCGAGAAAGTCCACATAGGGAAAATGGAAAGGGAGGGGTGTGTGTCAAACCAACTCTGGACTTTCGCCCAGGAGCCCAGTGTTTGTTTCACATGTAAAGCCAAAAGTCAATCGAATTATTTTAATAAGAACATATTGTGCCAGTATGTGTAGCATGCTATGCTACAGACAAACATACTTATTTTAAGCCAAACCTTTTGTAGCCTAAACCAATGTTAAGCTAATTTTGAAAAGAGATTTGTGCATTTGAGGAGCGGAAACTGTTCATTTACTGTGAAAACTGAAATTTATTTGAAAAGACACAATATGTGTAACAAGCGTAAAGTGGCATGCACATCCTTGAGCGTCCAAATCTAATGCTGGAGGGGAGCATAATAGTTAGATGTATAGGGCCACTGACCAGGTGGCGGTATTTGAGTTGGGAGTGAGAATGTGTCGGTAGGCGCATCTTTCTATCTGAATAATGTGCCCTTTAAATAGCAGGAAATATTATTGGTCTGTTACTGGTCTATTGACTTTAGACCAAGTTTTAATTTTCTCCAATGGCACAATCGCTTTTTGCTGCTTCAAAATAGCAAAATGTCAACAATGCCCCTGACCACACTTTAGTCCAAGACCTACACACTCATGGGCACGCAGATGGACGCAAGTACATTTGCAACAATATGTGATATTATTCCATCCCACAGTTGCTATCAGAACAGAGTCGATTGTCCATAAATACTGCACTTACAGTATGGATAAAGCCAAGTATTTTCACCGTACAGATTTTAGTGACATTAAAAGCATTCGTGTCGGCCATTTTGTCTTGTTCAGTGAGCATCACCATTGTTCAGTTTCCAGTCTTGGTAATTGTTAAGAGACCAACAAAAAATTATTTTTAATATGTAATTCCAGATTCCTCATGACTGAGAATCAGCTGTATTTTTCCCAGTCTAATTCCCTGCTAAATGAGAACTTGTACATATCTCCTCGTAGACTAAAATCTATCCTGCTGGTTTGTCCTGTGGCTATATGGGAATTACAACATTTAAAAACATCTATTTTTGTGCCCACTCAAGCAATGATGCAATCAATAATTCAGATGTCGCAGCCTGTGAAATTTTAGTGTCAGATTGTCCCGCTTTGGGACAAGCTATTGGAAAACTAAATCATATCTCTGCAGAAGAATAATATAGATATGTACAGTATCTATAAGATTATACTGTCCTGTCAGGGGCTGAAACATGAAGTTCAAACCCAGTTTATACTTACTAGTGCTGGATACATGCGACATCTTTTTCTGAGTCGGATGATTGTAATTATGGTCTAAAGAATGATGTGACCACTGTATAAAGTGCACTACATTAAGTGTCCGCCATTTTATTCAGCTGTCTTCCTATTGAGTGTGAAATGTATGAGCTAAATAGTGCCCTCGAAAAAACACACAATGGAGCAGAAAGAAGTGTTGTTATGGCCATGATACACCAAGCCAATGGTCGGCCTTCGGTCAATGTCGGGCCTAGATTTTGCTGTGTGTCCCGCACTGTTAGCACTACTTGGCCCATGTTGGCTTTTTTTCTGATGATTCAGCATGTTGACTCTGCCTTGGAGAGGGTGGAACCTGTCTGAATGAGATCACTCCGATTGGCAGTTCAATTCAGTGCATGCAAACAGAAATGGACACAACAGTCGGTCTTATTTGCAATTAGTTTTATGATGCGTCTGGGCCTTTAGCGGCATGTGCACTTCTTTCTGCTGACAATCCCACAATGCAATGTGTTCTGTTTACAGATGTGATAATTACAGAACTACTTTCATAGCGGGCCGAAATTTCAATTTACGGCTCACCATAGAGTGTAGAACTCAGTGTGTAATGAGTAAACCAGGGGGCGGTTTTGGACAGAACAAAATGTCTGCTGAGAAAAAGGCACATGTTTGCAAACTCCATTACCAAGGGCTTAAATTTACTATATTTTGAAATGTTATTACTTTCAGGGGTTCATAGTTAACTGTATTTATGACAGTGCTAATTTACTCAAAGGTTATACACGACCTTTGTAAAGCTATATATTTGCCATCTTTGATCAAAGCTCTGTGGGACGTAAACTTGTTTTTTTAGTCAACCACACTGTGTCTGCCAACTTTGTCACTTTGGATCTTTAGTGTTTCCCCTTCAAAGCTTTCCTATCTGACAAAGCTTGTGATGTGATCTGAACAAGGTGTTAGCTCGTCTGTTTTCACAGTAGACAGAGCCCTGAACTGTGTAAGTGGTGTATGCCCAGGGGAGCCGGTCTTGTCGTGGATACAGTGCTGTTAACTCTGTTTACAGCAGCACCCTCTCACTCTTTGACAAATGGGAGCTGAGGTTGATCCCTACCCTTCACGCCACCACCCGCCCCACTCAGCACTTCAATGCACGGGCAAAAATAGACTTGACTTTTTAAAGACAAGCCACCTTTTTTACTGCAAGACTGCAGACTCTTCTCTCTTCCTCTTTGCTGCATCGATTTTCCGCTAACAGAAAAAAAAAATGTCAGTTTTCTACCCCAACTATGGCAGCAATTCCAGGGTTGGGGTATCTATCTATTGCGCTCATATGCAGTGCTGGTAGAACAATGCAGCCCGCCCTCAACGTCGATATATTTGCCTGACAGTTTTAAGTAACAGGAAACAGTGCTTACAGAACATCTACACATCAAAGTTTGGAAAATGCTCCATCTCCGAACACTCGTCAGACAGCAGAAGCGAATGTTTTAGTCTGTTGAGCTGTCAGAGGCAGCCATGTGAGCAGCGGGCTGGAGGCTTGAAGACAGACAGCTTAGCAGCTGAAGATTTCACCATGCCTGGTTTCCTGAACTTCTCTCATCCCTTGTGATTTCCTCCTTTTAGAATTCCAATTTATCCGCAGCCTTGAAGAAAAAAAGCAGCGGGGATGGAGAAGTTTTATAAGAAGTAGTTGATTTCTTTGAGGTGGGAGGCTGGTCTTTTCCCACAGTGATGGCAAATACTTTATTTTAATTCAGCTGAAGGTACGGCTCCGTGGTACTTTCATGCTTAAATCCCAGTGCTGGAAGGTAGCTGGGTTGTTTTCAAGCCACATTTATGGTTAAATATTTTGATGTTTAATCGGTTAAAGTTTAAACAACATGAGGGATATGTGAGAATTAGATGAGAAAATCCATACCACTCTCACATTAGATATGAAGCAACAGCCAGGGGACGGTTAGTTGGTCAGTGTCCATTGGTCCTAGCTGCACGATGGGTACTACTCATTGGACAACCTAAACAGAAATGAAGATGGTTCACTCTTCTATTATCAGCTTCGGAAGAAATGATGTTTAATTCTGAATTAAACATATTTAATTTAGAGTGTTGAGACTGATTGAGACTTTTTTTAAAACAAGTGTTAACATCTTCTGGATGCAGATTGATGAGGTATATGATATACTAGAAACAGGAAGTGTAATGTGTCCATCGATACAGTGAGCCCTCTTTTATATTTGTTTACATTTTTGAAAATTAAGTCCTCCGAAATAACTATTAACAGTTCATTTTTTTGCCGTGTACCATTGAATGTACTGACAACTATCACTGAGTTACTTTGATTCTGAGTTAACCCTAAAAAACATGATGATTCTCAGGCATGCTCTGAAGTGTTCCCACTCCTGTCCCAGCACACACATACACTGAGTTACACTGTGTGCTGCAGATTTAGTCTTGTTTTTATTTTCCAAAATACTTAGTCAAGGGGAAAAACATATATGGTGATATTCAAGCTCATCTTCATGACATTAAATCAAGTACCACCATCACCCAAGTGTATTTGCCTCAAGTTTATCAAGTGCAAGATGAAGAACCCTGGATAGTACTTGGACTGTAAATAAACTGGGTTTATTACTTATTTATTAATTGGGTGGTAAATAGACTGGGGATGGTTATATATAAGTTGTAAATAAAATTGGGAATTTGTTTGAATAATATATGAGTTAGAAGAAGAAATGTAAGAAAGAGGTAGGGACATATAAGTTTCCTTTTCGGACATTGTTATCGTTGTCTTGTTTTTTTTTTTATTATGTTCTTGATTTTTCATTCGAAATAAAGTCATTCATTCATTCAAAAACTCAGGACCTTCCTGGTCACACAAAGGGGTCCATGTCATTGGTCCGACAGGCCATTGGTCCGACATCCCATTAGTCCGACTGTCCGCGGTGCTGAACGGCTCCCGGCGGGCGTATTTCTACCTTGATGGTGCGCCGCGACCGGCTCTGGGTCAGCTGGGAAAGGCTTGAGGCGAAGCAGGCTCACGGCTTATGTGTTTGTCACTTTCTTTTTCATTTTAACCCACACCATGATCTTTCCCTGACCCTAACCAAGTGGTTTTTGTGCCTAAACCTAACCAGACTTTAACCACAGGGCATCAGGATGATTTCGGAACGGACTTCGGAACAATGGGTTTAATATGGTCGGAACAATGGGTTTAATATGGTCGGAACAATGGGCTGTCGGACCAATGGGCAGTTCCCCACACAAAGCGGGTCTCGTTTCCACCAAGCAGTTGCTTCAGTACAGTTTACTTTGTCACACATTAGAACAGTTATTTCGCCAAAGGTTGTCGAAAGCACCGATAGAACTGTTCCATTCAATCCTGTTTTTTGCAGTCCGTTAATTGGTTTGAGAATGGTCACTCTTGCTCGACAAGGACTCACAAACCACACCTCGTTATTTTAAGTTTACCATTGATTGCAACAGGGACTCTCAAGACTCCAGCCTGTTCTTTTTTGTTCTGACATTGTCGGCGTACAACTGTGGATGATCGAGACGTTCGAGTAGTGACGTTACAATCCAGTAACAACCCCACCTACATTGAAGAGTACTGTCTGTGGTGAAAACGTAAAATGGATTAAGTGTTTGTGTGCATGTTCATATGGATTACATACAGGTTCTCAGGGTACTTTACCAAAAGCATCAGTGGAAACGTGGCTTTAGTTGCACATGCACAGTAGCTGGGATGCAAGGCGAAACCTGCAAGCCTGGCTCTGTCCAAAGATATAAAATCTGCCCACCAGTGCCTCTAAAGCTCACTAATTATCATGATGTATCTCATTAGAGAAAGACACAGTGCCAGGTTAAGAAAACAGTTTTGCACTTATCTACAAGGCCAGCTGTTTTCCTCTGTTACCAGTATTAAGTCTAAGCACATAACTATATATTTGTAAATACTATTGTTTAAATTTCTTATATTTTCACGTATCTTTCCTCTCTTGCAAGGAGCACCTGTAACATAAATAATTTCCCCTCGGGGATCAATAAAGTATTTCTGATTCTGATTTCTGATTCTGATTCTGATGAGAATGGTAGCAATCTAACTCTAGGCAAAAAAGCAAATAAACGTATTTCCCAAAATGTCAAAATCTTTTTAAATCTACAAACAAACAGAATTCTCTTGCTAATAATACTGTGAGTTTGGGCGCTATCCAGAGTCTGCATGCTCTTTATATCCATTTGTGTTTCCTCCAGCAGTCCACAGACTTGGAAGTCAGGCTGATTGAAGGCTGTAAATTGCCCCGTAGGTATGAAGGTACAGTAAGTGTTAGGGATTGTCTGTCTCTGTTAACTCTGTGAGAGACTGGCAGCCTGTCTGCGGTGTTTTCCTGCCTTCCATCCAGCGCCTGGAAAAGCTCCAGACCGTTCCCTGAATAGGAATAAGAGCAAATTTGTTTGTCACGCCCAACACTTTGTGCATCAAAATAGGCTTGTGCATAAGTCTGAGTTTATGGAGCACTTACAGAATTCGTATATGTTACACCTAATCCCAATAACACACAGTACTCAGTGGAAGACTATATTTTATTTGTCCTTTTAAGCTTTACATCATGACATGGAGACTACTTTTGATGCAAACCCAGTGCCTCATAAATCTGCTTCATTCTATAAGGAGAACAAAGGTTGAAGTGAAGCACTCAACCTCCAGCTGCTATGATGGATCACTATGGTGACCAGCAAAGCAGCTAAGTGTGAGTTTAAACGGAGAAGCCGACCATTGCTGCTGAAGAGCATGCAGGTGTTTTGAAAAGCAGAAATTATTATTAATATTTTTTTGCCTTTCTGTGTCCAGGTAGAGCCTCTCTGCACGGGAAGGCCTCCCTACAGATTGATCCAGTGCGCTCCGAGGACCAGGGCTGGTACGAGTGCAGGGTCCTGATGCTGGAGCAACAGTACGACACCTTCCACAACGGCAGCTGGGTGCACCTCACAGTCAACGGTGAGTCACCTGTCTACAAGACGAACCTGGGAAGATGTGTGTGGGTGTGAAGGGGAAAAAGTAGAGAACCTGCGTCATACACTTAAGCTCCATATGTTACAATCCAGCATTCTGGCCTTGATCCTCTCAAGGTCAGAAGTACGAACATTGGTAGTCTTTCAGCACACCTGATGATAAGCATAATTATTCAGCCATTGTACCTGCATCCATATGTTCAGTGGATACAGTAAATGTTTACAGGGTTTTTAATGTTGCATTCGTAATTAGTTTTCCGATTTAATTTATAATTTATTCAAGTTTTAGTTTCTTTCCTGTGTGGAGTTAGCAGTCATTTTTAAAGACATACTATGCATGATTTTCCTAAAAAAGAGTAAAGTATAGACTCATACAGAAGTAATCTCTCTTAACTCGTGACTTACGGCCCACTAGAAGTGTGTGGGGGTGTGTTTTTTTGCAGATGCTCTGTCCTCAGCCTGTATTTTCTTATTTTGTTTTTTTTTTAATTTTCTGTGTTCAGGACATTTATGGGTGTGTAATCTCTCAGCGCTCAGGTGAGGTCAGGCTTTATAGCAACCAGATGCTAGACAGTAATCAGCAGGCATCCAAGAAACACAGCACTGAAAAGACACAAATATATAATATATAGTGAAGTGAAACATGAAACAAGCATGAATCTAGGGTTGGCTTTTACTTTCACTTTCACTGGTGAGTGTTTTTACAAAAAGAATAATTCAGTTTTGGTATGTCATAATTTTCAATTATTTTGATTAATCTTTTTCATCATTTTTTATTCATTTTTTTATACTTTATTTTTTCAAGCCCATCTTCATATATACAGCTTATTTGCTTTTTAGTTTACAGTTCACTACAAAGAAAATTTTAAGTCAGAGTTAAAGAGAAAATGAATAAAGAAAGATATGAACAACCAATACATTCACAGTGTAGTAATGATAGAGAATAAAGCAAAAAAAATCAGTAAATAACTAAACAGTTTAATAGATGTTGGCTAACTAATAGTTGAAGATGATAACTATTAAGCTCCAATATCTCATACACTGTACACTGTACACATTTTTATACATTAAATATAGTGACAGTATAGTTACAGTCTCCCATCTTCTATAAGCCACCTTTTCACATACACATCTTCCCTATTCCTTATTTTGAGAGTCACTTTCTCCATGAATCTTACTTCTTGAATCCTACTTTTCCATTTTATTACATCTGGGGGGCTAGTTTTTTCCACCCTTTGGTTATCTGTTTCAGTGCTGTCATTTTTCATCATTTTTTAAGAAAAATCCTTCAGTGGTTCCAGCTTTTCATATGTGAGACTTAGCTGCTTTCTTATTTTCTAAATTAAGTGAATTGTAAAGTAAATATCTTTGGGTTTTGGACTAAACAAGACATTTTAAGACATGCATAGAAAATTATGAAAAGCATTTGTCATTATTTACTGACATTGTATAGAGAAAAGTATGCATTAAGTTAATTTTTTTTACCCTCCTTTGCTTTAGATATTTAAATTTACAAATATTTTAAATTACACTCCCCTGTGCTGAGCAAAGATATTTGAAAAAAAAAGAGCATTCTGGTTGATTTTTGTGTGCAAACTGTTCTTGTATTTGTTGTACTTTTCATATAGTAACATGCGCCCTAATGCAATCCTTTTTTTCCTCTCTTATACTTTTTTTGTCCTTTTTTTTGGAAACAAAAAGAAGAAACTAATGATGAGAAACAGCCCTGCAGTCCCTCTGGTTCTTGCCTCCTTGATCCAGCTGTCTGTTAGTGACAGTTTAAGGTTTTCTATTTTGTTTTATTCGTCACATTTGAACAAGTGACCATTACACTCTGTTTTAGATCATTCCTGCAGCTCCTTTTCAAAAGGCCCTGGTGTTAAAAAAGGGATGAGAGGCTGGTTATAAGAGAATTGATTGCGGCCTGTTTAAGGCGGTTCCGGCAGGGATCGTCTGTGATAGTCTGAGAGCTATCAAACTGATGACCAGGCGGAAAAAAAATCTGCACCTTTGCATTCCCCAGGAATGCCCCAGTGGCTCAGAGAATCCTATGTGAAGTGTGTCTTCACAGTGTTTCAGAGACTACAGAGACAACGACGCCTTTGTGTTTGCTGTTTTTTTAAGCCTTGTATCTGTTTCATATGAGGAATGCTTTTTAGACAGATATTATATTAAGCTGTTTCATATGTTTTGCAGTGAAGGCATGATGTAGCAAAGGTGCAGTGGATTAAATGCAGCAGATTCATTGTAGGGTGTCTCATTTTGCAGCGTTCCTTGCACTTCTCAGTCGGATTTTCTGCAACTGGTTAATGCGAGTGGGTGAATATTTGCTCAACAGAACAGTTGAGGCCAAAAGTGGTGATTTTCTTGTGTTAAAGCTTCACAGGTCTCGAGCTTCAGAGAGCTGTAATCCTCTGTGTTGTTAGAGAGAGACTTTGCGAGCAAACTGTCAAGCTCATTCACATGTATATTTTTGGCACTGTGTGAAACTCATGCATATTCGATTTGATCATGCATATGTTTTACAATGGGTGCAATTCTCGTATTTGAATAATGAGTACAACGCGCCGTATGCGAAATACTGTGTAAAGAACCATTTATAAAGTCCCATTGCACAGCATAATCACTTTGGAATGAAAAATGCTGATGTGTATAAATGGTTATTATCAATGCAGAACATAATGTTTTCTTTTGTGCGCGTTTGTGTGTCAGTGCGGCGCACACACTGCAAATTACTTTCTGCACTGTGCAGCGCATTACATCAACATTGACATGAGAGTGTCTCATTGTGTGTGTTTATATGCGGCTAAATAGGATCTCTGTCTGCTGGTTGAAGTTGTAGTTGAAGAGTGAATAGGGCCTGCTCTGCCGTCACCTGCACACTCTCGTGATGTTTGGAGTTTGGGAACGTCTGTGGGTGTGCATGTGTGTGTGTGTGTGTGTGTATCAATGTCTTGTTGTGTAGGCATACTGCATCTCTGTAGCTTTCCTCATCAGTATTCACTCTTAACTTCAACTGCTCCCTCCCTCCCTCTTCTGCTGCTCTCCACTCCTGTCAGGCCTTTCAACAGAAACTGAGCTCTTTGGGCTGTAGCAGAACTAATAATATCCCTGAATGTCATGTTATATTTGGCATATTAAGCGATGGCATTTTACATGACCTCATGTATGTAATGTGTTTAGCTGTAGAGATGCACTACACACATGCATATATACTTGGATGTGTTGAACTGGTGTAGATTTTTAGTTTTACTGGGGCGTTTAAAGACAGAGATTCATGGAAATACCAAAAGCAGCAGTTGTTCCAGAGTCAAGATGTCCAGAAAGGGAATTCATATGAAGACTTTATGCTACTGTCGTCCTCTAAATGGGTGTCTGTGAGGGAAGCAGGTGCCATTTTCGTCTGGCCTCCACACAGACACTAAGGGCACCCATTTCCTTTGGCTGTTGGTATTTGCATACACTCCTCCTTTGAGTTCCTGTTTGCTGGCCTTAACTTCCTGCCAAGCGGACAGGGAATTCGTGCCCACTCAGTGGCAGGTGTCAGATGGCAAGGCCTTGTGCCCGAAAAAGACACTAAGGCCACTCTCTCTCTGTTTCTCTCTGCCCTCCCTCCTCTCCTCCTTTGCTCTCTCCAGTCTTGTCTCTCCTGTCCTTCCCTTCTCTTTCAAGCATCAGCAAGCTTTTCGAGGAGGGAAAAATGCACCAGCGCACCAGCGTTTTTACATGATTTTCAGTTAACCATCTACAGTCAAACAGAAAAAAAGCACAGACCCTGCTACTGCTGCTACTGTGTCACTGGGTTAGTGATGAGCTGGCATTTAGGAGCCATTTGGTTGACCCAACTGGGGCCCAAATGCCAGCTCATTTGTCCACCACCTCCATATATCCCCCATGTGTGTCTGCCCTTGTCAGTCACTAATGGGCCCATTGTGGCTACAAATGGAGCCCATGTGAGCAATCATGCTCAGGTTCATGTGGGACCCAAAGATACAAATTTGAATAATAAGTGGACATTTTTTTCCTTCACATTCGTCATATTGCACTCATCGGCCCAAATAGCCCAATAAGGACCCATGAGTTGGACAATGTGTACAAAACCCTGTGTATATATATATATATAGATTAGGGCTTTCCCCTAAGTCGAACATTGGTATCATCAGTCGTGACCTCTCAGTTGAGGTTTTTGTTAATTCTGGGGACATTTCAGTCACCAGGTTTGGCTGCAGAATGAGCGCCCCTTGCTTTCAAGGCAGTCTTTGGTACAGACAGCTGCGGACACAGAGGCAGCTACCCAGAGGAAAAAGAGCTTTGCCCAGTCAATCTTTAAGAGAACGTTATCTTCTGCCTTCTGCATAGAAGTGGTGATTTTAAAGCTCAAAACAACTTCATATGATACAGACACTAGCTTTTGTGAAATATCTGGTTTTGGCAAAAAAATTTTTATTGTTTTAACATTTCGAATTGGTTGTTAGCTTTGTTTGCTCATTTACTGTATTATTTACATGAATGTCACTGTCATATATATGTTTGGTCGATGTCCAGTGTGTAGTCATGACAAGAATTTATGCCTCTATAATCACCTGACAGTCAACACTATTGTAACATGTGATCCCACCATAAGGGCCTCAACACACCAAGCCAACAGATGGTCGTTGGTCAATTTCAGGCTGCCGATGAACGTCTGTCAACCTAGTTTTTGTGGTGTGTCCTGCACTGCTGGCACTTGTCGGCCCTTGTCGACTTTTTTTCAGCTGATTCAGCCTGTTACTGGTCGGTAGCCCTTGTTATATATTACTTTTTCTTTCAACATCAGCCTGTGTTCTTAATTTGCTAACTGGGTAATAGTGTGTTGAATCTATCCTGCCGTTCTTCCAGTTTCCTTTTTCGAGGGACAAATACAGAATACGGCCGCCTGCTGGAATGGAGAGTTATTTTCTCTCACACAGGCGCAGAACCTATGTGCTAATTGGCTGTAGTCTCTGCAGTGTGTTCAGTACATCTTTTTGGCCAAGACACAGGCGAGGTGAGGCTATGCAACAATCGGCCTTAGTTGCAACCAGTTCTTTGATGTCGGTTTGGTGTGTCTTGGCCTTTAAAGGTAGGATATGAGTGTGGGAAGTCAGTTCATCTTTTCTTCTCTTAATTAAAACATTTTACAATCCAGATACCCGTTTATGTTAGAAGAGGGAGGAATGTCTCCTTGAGAGCCTCTTTCTTCTCCCTGCAACAGTTTACACTGAAACACACGTTACACGTTTGAGGCTCATGATGTGAAATCAATGAAAAACGTGTACTCTATGTAGCCGTAGTCTCTTAGGAGCAGAGACAAGAAAAGAAAGACCAAGCGAGGGAATAAAATGCAGACGCACTCTGGAGTTAGTGAGGAAGTAACTTGCGAATGTAAGCCTTCAAAGAACAGGCCGAACCCTGCGTCTGACTGTAGCATCCAGGCCATCTGCTGATGTGCTGTGTGGTCTACAAAGAAAAACAGTGGGAGTGTAAGATCTTCAAGCGTCTTTTAATGTATATAATTGATGAAGAGCTGCAGTAAGTAGGGCGAGATGTGATACTTTTTTTTTGTAGAGCAACTCCCAGGTTTCTCAGCCGTGGTGACACCTCGTCTGTGACGAGCTGTGGTGTGAAACAACTCCCAGGTTGACCAGTGTGCCTGCTGTTGTCACCGCCATGTGTGCCACCTATTTCCTGTCAACGGATGCTTAATCCCTGGAGAAAAATCTGAATTAGGATTAAGATTAATAACGGAATTTACAGTGGTGGAAGAAGTACACAGAAGTACCAATACCACAGTGTAAAAATACTTCGTTACAAGTGAATGCCTTTCCAAATTTATCGTAAGTATTTAAACTATACTCATTCAGCAGAAAATCATCCCCAGTGTATTGTAATATATTACATTAATGATGCCAATGCATTTTACTATTGTAGCTGGTTATGGTAGAGTTAGTTTTACCTACTTTTTATACTGTTTTGTAGTTTAGTCCAATGGTTCCTAATTGAGGGGTTGGGCCCCTGCAAAGGGTCACCAGTTAAATCTGAGGGGTTGTGAGGTGATTAAATTCTGCAAGAAAAAATGTTTTAGAGGCTTTTGAGCTGGGAGGCATGAGGAAGCACAGGTACAGTAGATCTTTTAAGAAGAGGGTTTTATTTATCCAAAAATGAAACAAAATTTACAAAATATTCAATTCAGTTCAATTCAGTTCAAATCAGTTTTATTTATAAAGCCCAGTATCACAAATCACAGTTTTCCTCTGAGGGCTTTACAGCATATGATATCCCTCTGTTCTTAGACCCTCACAGCAGATAAGGATAAGGTATAACAAAACATATGCAATGCAATGGGCCCATCAGAGGGGTCAACTAAACAGAACTAAACTCAAGCTGCAATACTAAAACCAGAAAATCACTTACAAATCAATCAAAAATGAGTTACTCGTGAATTTGTGAAGAAGACTTTGTATTTCTTGCATGCCTCTGGTGTGCAAAAAAAATCCAATAATGCAGAAAATGATGATGAACTGGAGTAAAGACGGGGTGCATGTAACAACAGCAAAACTCTATCAAAACATAATTTTATAAACTCTCACACAACTTGTGCAGTATAATTCAAGTCTCATTTATCCAGTTATATGCTCAATACTTACCAAACACATGCATTTGTGCCAATAGAGTTTGTGAACACATGTTTTGATGTAGTTTTACAGTTGTAACACGTGGCCCCCTTTTACTCCAATTCATCTAGAATTTCCTCCATTTTTGGATTCTTTGTTCACCGCGGAGGCATGCATGGAAGACTAAGTTTTCTTCAAGAATACAATGTAACACAGGGTGAGTAATTGATAGACAAATAATAATTTTTTGGGTGAAGTATTCCTTTAAGATGACCTTAACAGACTAAACTGAACACATAGGGGAACATATTTGATAGCTGATCAGTCTATATTTCAATAAGTATCAGTTCAAATATGTTATTAGCTAACCAAAAAAAGCCCTAACAAACTAATATACTCTAAAGAAATAAACAAAATCTCCAAATAATGATACAACCCAATCCCCCCCATGATGTGAAGGGCCCATGTTACACTCTGTTTGGCCACTTCCTGTATTCCAACAACAGATCAGTATAGTTATTTCACAGCGTGTCTGGAGGGAGACTTTATATAATAGAGTTTGATCAAAGCTACCATTGAGGATTAGTGAAATGTCTTAAGATTAAAGCACAAACTCAAAGTGAAGCATGTTGCCCATTGATAACTATAATGATGCATCATGATCGTTTTAATGTAACTCTTGACCCGTCAACCACATGAGTAAGCAATATATAAACCAGTCATGCATTTAATCTCCATCAGTCTACTGTATCATCTAATGTAATGAGTGTTAGAGAGTGAGAGGGCAGTATGGACAGGCAGATGTCTAAACGTGCTAATTGGGCGATTTGTTTACTCCATGCCAGGTGCTTGTGTGCAGTCTGAAGCATGGCAGCACTCCCAGCGGCAAGCGGTGACCCACTTGTATAGCGGCGCCTTTTTTTCCCCTCCTCTTTTACTAAACACAGTGCCACTATTTATAATCAAAATATTATGTTGAAACACTGAAAGCAGCTGGCGGAGGGAACTACAGTTTATTGGCCTGCAGTAGGTGGGGAAGAGCTCCCCTGTGGCTGTTAGTGAAGCTCAGAAACATCAGGTGGAAATGCAGTGATGCTGCTAAGTGGTGTCTGTAGGTTGTGAAGAATAAATGGCAACACGGAGGGATGGTTGTCAGCATCACTTGTCCCTGTTCAGTCTGGTGTCTCGCTGTTTCAGAAAGCTGTGGCATCACCCGTTATCTCATGCATGTGTTAGGAGAGCTGAATACTGCTGCTCGGCCTTGATGCCACTTTGTCCCAATGGCCACCAACGGCACTGCAACAAAAAAATCCCCTGTGGCCCAGAAAGCACTTTCCTCATGGACCACTGCTATAAAAAAAAAAAAGAAGTAAAGTTTTTGACAGAAACAAACAAGGTCTACTATTAATGTTTGTATTTGTAAACCATGAAGGTTTTACATTTGTAAAAAGCCTATGCCGACAAGTCTTTTGTCAAACTGTGGTTATAAGGTCAGATATAAGTTTGTCATCTCTGCCAACATAATGGTATCCAGGGTGCGGATTACAGGAGAGCTAGGTGGAGCTTGGCTCCTTTAATAAGACACGAGCTCCTCTGAAAACATGATTTGTGAAATTCTGGGGGGTCTCTAAAGCACCAGTTCAGACCAAACATTAGCAACGAGATGAAACCGTTTAAGAATGTTGCAGAGAAAAGTTGCAGCGGTGTGAACTGGCCAGTCTGAGCTCGACTAAAGCTGGCTGATGGTGTCACCTGCAACTCTGCTGGTCTAATCGTTGGCAGCTGGTTTTAGAACCTAAAGTACGCACATATTCTCACTGACCGATTAGTTGCCGCTGGATATATATATGTTATTGATTATGCATAAAATTATGTAGGCTTTGCTGGTTTGTTGATATGTAACCACTTGCATTTGACGTCTTACGTATACTGAGAGATTGTTTTGCTTATGTGTATGTGACGGGTAACTTTAACTGTTGTTGATGAGGACTCGATCCCTTGGAGGCAGCGTTGTGCTGTTTTGACTTGTGCGTGTTATATTTGTACTTCTAAGCTATAGAATATAGTACATCACTCCACAGAGTACACTGTGTCCTGATTAACTGGTCCATTTTTGCAGCTGAAGTAAGTAAAGAGTTGACTTAAATCCAGAAATCATATGCAAAACAAGTTTCAACATCCCTATGCTCATCATATTTTGCTGGACTCTGGAGACCAGTCTGAGAGTCTACAGCCTAAGTCTAACAGCTCTTTGAGCTGAATGCTAACATTAGTATGCTAACATGCTCATAATGACAGTGCTAAAATGCTGATGATTTTAACATTTACTGTATTAGTATGGTGTGTTAGCATGCTACATTTTGCTAAGTAGTGCTGAACACAAAGTACAGCTGAGACTGATGGGAATGTTGTTAGTTTAGCAGGTTTTTGAGTATTGAACAACTCAAAATGTAACCTGATGATGCTGCTAGATGAAAAGTTAATGAACCACTGAAGTCATTTAGGATTCATCCTCAGGTGACTATGAATGTCTGTACAAAATTTCATAGCAATAGTTAAGATATTTCAGTTTGGACTTAAGTGGTGGACCGACTGACACTGCCCTCCATAGAGCTGCTAGTGTGGCTGAAAATCTATATAAAGATGCATATGAAAACAAACATCTCAAACTCAAACACAACAGCAGGCATGAGGCTTTAATGTAGTGTAATGATTATTGTTGTCCTTTAAGATTTCATAACTGATGTCGTGATTCCTATTTTCCCTTTCCCCACAGCCCCCCCTACATTTACAGCGACGCCGCCGCAGTATGTGGAGGCGAAGGAAGGGGGAAGCACTCTGCTTAGCTGCTCTGCCCAGGGAAATCCAAAACCAATGATCAGCTGGCTGAGGGAGGGGGAGGAGCTCGCTACCAATGCAAAATATTCGGTAAGAATGATGATGAATAATGGGCATAATTCTAATTTATGATTGTGTGCAAATATAGAAGCAGGGTTTGTGCACAGATGGTGTTATCCACTGAGTCCATCTGTACTGGAAGTATGTTATGGACTCTGTCTCACTCAGGCTAATATCAGCTTCTTCTGTTGTTTTGCTGCCTTTTTTTTTTGTGTGTGACAAAACCCTAAATATACGCTCATGCTTCTGAAATGTGTATTGCTGAGGCTTTAGGCCAAAGGACAACAAAAAATGAAACTTACAGTTAGTTAACCATTGAAAACCCACCATAGGGGAACTTTAGGGGGGGGGTTAGTAGAACAGAAGTTTATGCCACATAGACGTGATATACATCATCTATAAAGGGAAGACTTGTGGGTACCTGTTGAGCCTAACTAACATGTTATTTAGCTCCCTTCCCAACAAGCTAGCATGGCACTACTGGTAACACTGGATTTCTTAGGTATTCGAGTTCCATAGTTACCAGTGTCCCCTTACTTTACAACTCAGCCCGCTACAGCCTCTTCATGACACTAATGCTGGTTGAGATTGCCCTTGGTCCTGTGAGTTTCTTAGAGTACAGGTAAGAAGACGTTCTCAGTTGGCCCTTTGCAAAGCCACGCCCCTTTGTGATGGTCCATCAAGTTTTCAGAGCTAACATGGAGCCCACACTGTAACTAACTGCATTCCCTGAAGAAATATTATCAAATTTTGGGAAAAACGAAAAAGAGATTTCAAAGGGAAGCTGACAGAGGGGTCTGCAATATGTGTTTGAAGCTAAAGCCTAACTATACAGATCACAGTGTAAAAGTGAACCACAACATCACTGGCGATCAAGACAGAGGACAATGAATATAAAGGGAAATTTTGCAGTTATTCAACCAGCTGTGTGTCATCACCATATTTGCGGACGAATGGTGTTTGGCTTCCCTTGGAGCTCCGTCTGCCGGCAGAGGTTTAGCAGCCAAGGTGGTGGAGGTCCAGCAGCTCCAAGAGAAGCCTAATACCATTCATCTGCACACACTGCAATGACACACAGCTGGTTGAATGTCATCAAGTTTCCCTTCTTCCTTTCACTGGTTCCTGTAGAGCAGGGTAGGTCTTTATTCACTGTTGTAATAATCGAAAAGCAAAAGTAGCATGTGTTCAGTTCAGTTCAGTTCAGTTCAGACAACTTTATTTATCCCACAAGGGCAATCAGTTTTACAGTCTACCCAGACCATACACATATTACCAACGGTAGTGATATGTCAGAGATCAATACATGTATACATTCAGTAGGCTATACCTTCAGTGGCTAGCTAGCTAACCCTACATTTTTCGGGGTGTGATTTGGTTTTGGAACAGGGAAGAAACGTATATCTTCTTCCAACCTCTCCAGGTAACGGATGTCATTAAAACACATGCCACAGGCACGATTTTAGCTTGAAATCCACAAAACCAGCCTGAAATCTGAAATGAGACCCTTGTCAGAGGTGGCCAATGCTACGGTATAATTGGCCAGTCTGTGTTCGAGGGGCAGGGCTAAGTGAAGGGTCAGTTAGTTAGAAGTATGTATTTCAGTTTTTCAACTGATTTCTGTATGGTTTTAGTTGACAATAAGTTAAATTTTGCAGACATCTGACTGCTTAATGAGAACAGCCAACGATCGTAGCGGTAAAACTGTCTGTCAGGCTCTTCCTGCTTCCCTGTAAAACTAAACCTTGACTCACTTAAACAATGTTAAGAACAGCTACTGGCAGCCCACCTCACATTTCTAAACCCTCTTTGTTGTGTGGTGATGCATGACTTTTATTCCTGTGGATAAACTCCCAGAAGCAGACAGTCTGATGTCATGACAAGATATTTCTGGCACCTCTTCAGTGTGGTTTGATAGCAGCGAAATGTCTCAAGCAACATAAACCATCAACAATAAAACATCAGGTGGTTGGATCGTGGCATTAGTCGCACAGAATCAAAGACATTTAACACGCTGTTTCATTACAGATGACTCACAAGCACCAAAAGCTTCGGCAGACGATGATGCATCAGCCACGGGATGTTTTGCATCTTGAGTAAAAAGGTGCAAATGTCACTTTTTCTTAAGTGGAGAGACTCTTGCTCTCTGGCTCTCACTATACTACCACAAGTACTCTCTCCACCTACACGTGGAGCTGGAGAGAGTACTCAAATGCAACAAGTTCACACCGGCACTCTGGCGATTATCATTCTTGCATAAGCAGGAATTAGAAGCAAACGAGGGAGGTCAAGGTAAACAGAAAATTAAATCACAGCAGACATAACATGTTGAATACGCAATATAAGAACAGCAGTGCTAAAGGGCATTTTTCACACTGCCTTATAATAATTTTTGGAACTTTCCTAAAGGTGGCTGCCTCCATCCTTTTTCTGCATGCCTTCACGTTCTCATATGTCACTGATATTGCAGTCTGCTGCTATCAACTCTTTACAGCTGCCTGTGTGATACAGGAAGTGACAGGAGCATGCTGCAGCGCCTGTTAAGAGCCTCTTCTTCCTTTCTCTTTCATTTTCCCTTTTTTCTCTCCCTGCAGTTGCCTCCTTTTAACACCATTCCCTCAGTAAATGATTAGACAACATTCTGATGCATTATTAATCTCCTTCTCCTGCATCAATTTTACATTAGTCCTAATATGAATGTTACACTAAAAATGAAAATCTAGTTAGAGCCGATGCCATACTTCACTAGCTGCACTGTTATGTACGGAGGAAATATTGAAGCAGAGCATTTATCAGCTGCCGTCATCCATTTGGCCGCTCGGAGTGTATGTTCGAGCACAAACTTGGGAAAGCTCCTTCCTCTGGTGAGAAGAGAGTGCGTGTGTTTGTGTGTGCGTGAGGGTAAATTTGCTCACCCACATGATCAGATCCATGGAGACGTCATGGAGAAAGGCAGGAATGTGACAGACAGGGTTAGTGGAGAGGAGGAGGAATCCTCCGTCTCCTCCTTTCTTTGCTTTATTACTTTATTTGCACAGTAGAAAAGGGCCATAAAACAAAGGTACTAAACAAAACAGTTTTGGAGGAGAGGATGGAAGCCTTGGTGGGATTATAAGGATCTTCCCTGAAGTGCACTCAGATGATAAGCAAGCAGAAAAACAACAGCAACCTCCTGCTGTTTCAGAAGCCTGTATCAGTCTCTCTGGATGTGTCAGTGAAGTGTGACACAAATTGAGATTCTGCCTTCATCTCATGCTTCACCTTATCTACTGCTTCTGCTTTCCCTCTGTCCCCATTTCCCCCCTCATCTCCTCTTCCTCCTCCTCCTCCTCCTGTTCTTTAATCTTCTCCCCCTCACCTTGGATTGAGTTCAGCTCTGGCACAGAAAGTATTGCAGTGGACTGATGACCATTACATATCATCAGGTCCTGTTCAGTTTACTGTCTGTGGAAGTCTGCTACAGTCACTGCTGCATGTGGTGTCTGCACTGGAAGAGATTTAATTTGATTTTGATAAATTCAGTGCGTCATAAAATCCCAGGATTAGAAAAAAGAAGATTTCTGTAGATAAGGGTAAATTCACCTGCCGGCAGTGATGGGAAGGTCACTTTTGAAATGTATACGTCACAGATTCGAGTTACCCTGTTAAACATGTAATGAGTTATGTAACTATTTTGATTACTTCATCAAAGTAATGTAATTTATTACATTTGATTACTATTATTAGTTTTCTAACAAATGTTTTAAACAGGGCAATAAAGCTGAAAAGTCCTAAACGCATCAGTACATAAATGTGGCATTTAAATTTGTCCCAATGGCTTTGCTGACCCGAAATACACCAAAAGAAGACATACCTGCACAGTGAAAAGATGCAAAGCAGCAGTATGAATATTGAATAAAAATTATATTCTATATGTAATATTTTTAACAAAAAAGTATTTATTTAGATGTAACCTTTTTTTTAATCACCAACATTTTGATTAGATTTAATTTAGATTTAATTACATATTTTTTTAGTTACTGTAACTGGTTGCAATTACATTTATTCTGTAATTTTACAACATAATTCTGTTACATGTAATGAGTCACTCCCCAACACTGGGGTCGTTAGTGTTGTAACAGTACATCAACCTGGATAGATGTATCGATTCAGTGATCAACGATGTCATCGATGCAATGTGAAAACATTGTTGTTATCTAAACTAAGAGCTCACATTTGACCCTAACGACTCTGCAGGGGTTCCCACCCACACAGGATTTAAAGCCTGCAACTCTGTACCAGTCGTTTTAGAACTGAAGAAGACGCCTTTATTTTAAAATTCCCATGGCAATCTGTGTCTCCATTAACATCCATTTTTTTCTTCTCAAACATCAAAGCAAGACTAGTACCAGGCAGACAATGGCAGCCAAGAAGAAGACAATTTACTGATATTGTCGTCATATAGCTCGCAGGCCCCTATATTGAATCAAACCATATCGTGACTGACTGTGTGACATCAGCAATTATCATGTTGTTGTCCAAAGAATCAATATAATGTGGTGTTGTGACAAAACTTGGGATTTACACCTCTGCTGGCTATGCAGTATTTTGCTAAAAAACTGGTAACAAAAAAAGCAACACAGTGGTTGGTCAGGAAGTTTAATCTATGCAGGTCATTACTGTACTAGCAGTGCTGGCCTGTGGCACAGGCAGTATAGGCGAATGCTAAAGGCGCCGTCATTCATAGGGGGTGCCACGAATGGAGGAAGGGCACCACTACCACTGACTACTTGGCACATCACAGTGAGAGTGTAGTTTGATTATTTCACATATTTCCTAATGAGCAAGCTACTTGTTAGCTTGCGGGCAATGCAGTTTGTGGGTCTCCACTGTATGTAGGGGTGCACAATTAATCGAAATATTATGGAAATCGCAATAGGGTTAAAGGCAATATCCGCATTGCTGAAGCTTTTTGGGAAAAGTAAAACATACCGTTATAAATTAAAATTGTGGTGCTACGGAGATGTCCTAGCCCATGAATCATATTCCAGACATAAGGACACATTCATTCAAAACACACACATCTTCATCATCGTCAGTGAAAATGAAATTAAAAAGTGTCGCAATGTCCAGTCAGTGAAAGTTAGTTGCATGTTCAGGAACACAGAACATGCCAAATCAGCCAGACAGTAGTTACTGCAGCTGTGTAATTAAAATAAAGACAGTTTTAATCAATTCATCTCTTCTAACTTTTTTAAATCAATACAAATTTCCTTCCAAGCAACAAATCGATGCTTCACAACACTCCAGTGTTTAGTTTATACTCGGAGCTCTCAGCACACCACATGTGTCGTATGTTACACAACAGTGAAATACAAAGTGTTATCCTGTGATGATGATGATGCAGTTTGCCAGCAGACCGACAGAAGTTAAATGTAGCTCGTGTCGATCTGCTAGTAGCATCTCTGGGCTCTAAAATATTGGGAAGACAGATGAATAGGAATAATTCTGCAGGCGTAGCAGATTCCCCCTCAGCTGCATGAATGGACAGACTACAGCTGTGTGTGACTTGAATGGACAGAGCCTCTCGCAACCTGTTGCATAATTTATGAGGGTTTTTCTATTAGGTTTGGTTAATGTGTTTCTTCGCCACTTATTGGTTCTCATCAGAGGCTGCACACGGGGACGCGCAGCAACATGGGGTTAGACGTTTCCAAGGTTACAACATGCAGGAATCAGACCTGGAGAGTTAATTAAAGCATGACGCATTCATGACTTTTAAGTGTTTGATGTGTTTTCTTTGGAGACTCACCGCAGAGTTACTCGAGTGGGAGTGTGTAACTAAGTACATTTACTGAAGTACAAGTCTGTGGTACCTGTACTGTTTTATGCCACCTTACACCTGTTCCACTACATTTCAGAGGGAAGTTTGGCAGCAACTAAGATTTTACACAAAGAAGGGTTAATATAATGAAGTAATTGCTCAAGCAAATATGTTTTCTGCCTCTCTTTAAAAAAAAAAAACTTACAATAGACTTAATTAAACTGATTGGAGTGTCTGTTTGCACCCAAGTGAGAATAGTCACATTTCTCTCCCCCACCCCTCGTCTCAGATATTCTCTAAGAAATAAAATGGGAAAGTTACAAGAAAAAAAAAAATCACAAATAAAAAAAAAAACTGCTTGAATGTCAGGTGACGTAGTACGAAGAGAAACACAGACCATGGAGGGAGTAAAATGTAGTGGTTGAATGAGTCAAGCACGGGACATTCAACAGAAGATGGGGACTGTGTGAGTCATTGTTGGCTCATAAATTTTAGACTTAGTTGACATATTACATTCAATTTTTAGGATGTATGAAGCTGCTGACAGCGCTCTGCACATAAACTTTAACAGCTGATAGGACACCCGGGAATATACACCTGGGTGCAAATTACATATGCCTCAATCGATAATGAAAATAATTATGAGGCGCAGCCCTTAAAAAATGTAATTAGTTAAAAAGCAGCTTCACTTTAAGCAATTACAACAGTACATTAATGCATTAGTCAGAATAATCTAATGATTTACTGTGTAATAGTTTAACTCTCACATTTTCTACATGAAGTACTTTTACTTTTGATCATATAAATATACTTTATTAATGTACATAAGAAACATTAGTGCAACGCTTTTAAGTGTAATGCCGTGTTTTTTACAATGTGGTATCGCTGCTTTTTCTCAAGTAAAGGATCAAATAACAATCATTTTCATTATTGTTTAATCTGACAGTTAATTTCTTGATTAAGCAATTATTTGTTTACAGCCTATAAAATGTTGGAAAGTAGTGAAAAATGCCTCTCACAATATCCAACATATTGCTTATTATGTCAGACCAGAAATAAAAATCTTGATAGTATTCAATTTACTTTCATAGAAGACAAAGAAATGGTGCACATATCCACATTTGAGAAGCTGGAATCAATGAAGTTTGATTTTTTTTGCCTAGAGAACAACTTAAATGATTATTTGATTACCAAAACTGCTGCTGGTTAGGCTACTTTTCTGTCAATCGTTTAACTGCTGGACCTTTAATCTGAAGTTTTCCTCTGCCACAGTATTTGACAACCTGAAACTTGCTGTTTATCACATTATCATTTTAATGGTTTGTGTCAGAGACGTCATCTGTCTGCCCTGCATGTGACCACAGGTACATGATGGCAGTCTAACCATCCTTGGCATCACTAGAGACGACAGAGGGGCGTACACATGCCGAGCCTACAGTGACCAGGGAGAGGTGCTCCACACTACCCGTCTGCTGGTACAAGGTACTGTATCCATAGCTTAAACACACTGAGAGGACGCCCCTGATTAAGAGCTTATTAATAAGTGTTAATGAGTGTGATTCTGAAATGAAAAACATGTTTCCTAGTTTCTTCCTCCTGAGGCCAAATATTGCATCTGCATCGCTGAAGTAGTTTTATTATTTATACCTTACTGTAGCAGCGTTTAAAAGCAGAGCCATGCAACTCTCTGGTGTACTGATGTATGTAACATACCTTCTGAGTCTGTATCAGTCAGTCAATAGCTCAGTCTGGGGCTTGTGTGTGTGTGTGTGTGTGTGTGTGTGTGTGCATGTGTGCGTGCTCTTGTGCACAGCCATGTGTGTACAACAGGATCTGTCTGTGAGAGCGTCACTGTCTGTCTCCGGTCCATTAACTAGGCTCTCTGCTAGACACAGATCAGATAGATGGTTGTGATACCAGCCTCCAGTGCTCGCTCTCACTCTCCCGATACAGCAGGGAGTTAACAGTGTGTATTTAACAAGCAACTGAGCATCTTGCTTTTATGGTCGAGTTAGCGTCAGGTCTATTTTAATGCTTGACTTCTGTAGGTGCAAACAGGGCGGAGGAATTACTCTCCCCTTTGTTCCCTGTATAGTAAATGCATGTGCACACTCACTGCAAACACACATTAAAAAATCATTGTGTTGTAACCCAGTGGATAGTGTAACCAGCGGTGCGTGTGATGCAACTGCATTAAGTCTGCAGGCCTCCAGTGGAGCCGCTAATACTACGATACCCTCGTTCTTTCACCCACAACACACTGCGGCAGTGGTGGCTCAATTGTGGACTCCTTTCTTTCCATTGCATCAAAGCAGGACAAAACTACCTGTACGTTCCCTTCTGCATGCAGGAACACCTGACAATGTATAATATGTCCAGAATTAGGTCAGAATTTTTCAAGAAAAGACTAAATTTAGATAAAAAGATAAAGTGAACCAAATGATTTTGATTGGATTGGGATGACTGCATTACATAGGTGTGATTGTCTATTGTACAGTTACTGAATATTTGACAGAAGACTTTTCCCCTTTATTCTTTAAATATGACAACATTTTTCTTGTAATATTACAACTAAATTCTCGAAAATGTCAGATGTTTTCTTGTCCAAGATATTGTTGAAAATTTGTCCCATATGGAGAGACATTTTTAATTATTAAAATAATATATTTTTTTCAAATATTTAACAGAATCAATTTTTAAACCAGTTTTGTAAACAAGGTGAAAGTCTTTGAGTCAGTTTTTTTGCAAGCAGTGTTCCCATCGTTAAAGCTAATGGCATATGCTGGGGAGGATAGTTTGTTATAATCATTGGAAAACAGACTGAAATCATTAGGCCAAAATAAGTATTGCACAATCCCAAAATAAATGTAACAGGCTTCCTCCTTTAGTTTTGCATGTATTGCAAATTTAAGACACAGAGGGAAACATTTTGCACAAAAGACTTTTGAATATTTGAACCCATAAAAGTATCTCTTATTGTAGAGCTACTTGATTTGAGTGCATACAGTACGTACAGTAGATGTCAGTTGGCATGCCCCTAGTTCGGAGAAGCAGGCTGGAGTTTGACATGGAAGTTGAGCAATATTCTGCTGTGGATGGTGCGGCAACAAAATGTATTATAACTCCCTAAAAAAATCAATATCACTTCAAGTGTATGCTATATTTAGAGTATTTTCAATGCTTTACCTTAATGCCAGACACCGATTTGTGATGGGTAACAGAAACCGTTACATCGCACTCTTGAAAGCCAGACTCCATTGAGAAAAACAGTGATTTAACATTGCTGAACACAGGAGCTGCTGGTCTATCACTACCTTGATCGATTAGTATGTTTGTGTTATCATGTGACTTTGGCATAAAAAGTGGTTAGTTCGGATTCACCGATGTCACACAGTAACACAATAGCTAAGTGGTCGAAGCAGTGGTTAAAGGGATAGTGCACCCAAAAATGAAAATTCAGCCATTATTGACTCACCCATATGCCGATGGAGGCCCTGGTGAAGTTTTAGAGTCCTCACATCCCTTGCGGAGATCCAAGAACACAAAATTGAATCCACAGAGTATCTCCATACTGCTCATCCGTAGTGATCCAAGTGTGCCGCAGCCCCGACATAAAAAGTTGTTTCGAAAAACGTCATATGAACTCTGTTTTTAGCCTCACTGTAGCCTGTAGCTCTGACTGCTTCTCTGTGCTCCGCGCTCACGTGTGCGCGCTC
>NC_065507.1:26047451-26094112 GCF_006386435.1 Epinephelus moara
GGTGCACGTGTCACGTGATGTAAACACGGGTGAGCAAAGCTCATGCTTTCGCTGGTCTCGCGCAGGCGCACACACGAGCACAGAGAAGCAGTCAGAGCCACAGGCTACAGTGAGGTTCATATGACGTTTTTCGAAACAACTTTTTATGTCGGGGCTGCAGCACACTTGGATCACTACGGATGAGCAGTATGGAGATACTATGTGGATTCAATTTTGTGTTCTTGGACGTTAGTCTGGGGCGCCGTATGCCATTAGGTGTGCTATCCGCTCTGCCCGCCGATCTCCGCAAGGGATGTGAGGACTCTAAAACTTCACCAGGGCCTCCATCAGCATATGGGTGAGTAGATAATGGCTGAATTTTCATTTTTGGGTGCACTATCCCTTTAACCAGCAGCTCCCGTTTTGAACGAGCGAAAATTGCTGGTTTTATTAATGGAGTCTGGTGGCTTTGACAAGAGCATAAATGGGGCACTGAAGCTGTTAACGTTTTCCCCATTGGAATGAGCTGACTGATGGCAAGGTAAGATGGTAAAAATAGTCTTAATATAGCTTAAACTTAAACCATTTCTGATTTTTTTAGGTGGGACTTTTTTAGGTGGCTAAAATACATTTTGCTGTTGGCCCCCATCCACAACAGTACGTTACTTAGCTTCCATGTCGGATTCCAGTCTGCTTCTTCAACTGGGGGGCGTGCCGACTGACTTCTACTGTATATAATACACTGACTATGGATAAGTACCACACTTCAAAAAAATCCAAACTGTCCCTTTAAGTAACACTATAAAACCTGTTGTCAGGTAGAATAAGAAACAAATAAAACATTTTGCCCTGTAGTTGAGTTTGGATGAACATTTGGCGTGAAAAGCACTGTGGAATAAAATGCGGGGTATGATTAAGACTCAGAGCAATAACAAGCAGATATCTGAGGAGTCATGATTCTCACTCCCGTGATCTGATTTTAATTGTTATGTGAGACACTGTGAGGCACACAGTGCCGTCAGCGGTCCCACCTGATGCATTAAAGCCGTGCGCGCTGAGAGGAAAATAACCAGGAGGCTTGTATCTGGGCCCACTCATAAAAGACAGCTTACCTTTCATGGCTTCTACTGTTTTATTGAGAGTTAAGAGCAAACCTCGAGCACCTCAGGGGATGAGGAGGTTACAATGTGAAGCATGCATAAGCTCCGACGCTTGCTACTGTTAAGGTAACAGTAGCTGCCTGGTCACTGTATTTCACCTCAGACTGTGGTGATATATTGTAAATAAAACAAAGTGTGTGCTCTTTCTCACTCTGTTACTGACAGAAATGTCCACTATCCCAAAGTGGAAGCAGAGCTGGCCTGCATATAGTTCAGTAGGATGTTTTAGGATCTAATGATACTTTTTATCCAACAAAAACAAAACTGTTGTGCTGTTGCACCAAATCACAGATGAACAGGTCTGATCTTCTTTTGTAAAGAATGGCCTGCATATTACAGTATGTGAGTTTTTGTCATTTTTATCTTACTATTTATTGTCTTTTTCATGTACTCCTCTTTTGAATTAATAAGTAAATGTTTATATTGTATGTAAAATGGGTTTTAAACATTGCTGATAAAAACAGATGTGTAAATCATGGATGGATTACTAAATGGGCCTTCCAGGCACAGACCCAGAGGCCCAAAATGTCAGGGGCTCCCCTGGCCTTCACCTGCAAAATGTAACTCAAATCAACTCGTACCAATCAGAGAGAGACTCAAAATAACCTCAAAGAGACAAGAAAAGACCATGAAGAGATGCAAAACAACAACAAAAAATTAGGCAAAGCAACTACAAAGTCTGTGTCTTGTTCCTGTGGTGGAGAGGTGGTGGGGCCTTTTGTATATCTGTGCCCAGGGGCCCATCGTCTCATAATCTGCCCATCATGTGAATAAAAAGTCTTATTTCACTTTAATGTATGCACACTGTAAATGGATTGTTCAACCATTTCATAGGGGCTAAGTAAAAAAAAAATTTGTAGTTCCTCCCTAAAGAAACTCATGTCGGGTGCAGCAGGGATATGTTTTCACGGTCAAAGCCCAAAAACCCCACTGTACACCACCTGCTCAGCCCAAAACAGCACACAGACACAGTTAGCAACTAGCATGTGAACATAGTGGAGCATTTAGTAGAGAGTCACATATTTCCCTCAGGAGTTGGTGGAGACCAAAAACAAAGCTAAAACGAGAGTGAGTTACATTCATCAGGTGGCTGGAAACACGACTCTGAGTGAATGCAAATGTTGCTCTGTAACTGATGGATGTGTAAAGAAGAAACTATTTATTCATATCAGCTTAGCTTGCAGGTTAAATCTGAAGACTACAACAAACTAAAACACTTGTGTCTGCCTCTTTCAGGGCCTCCATACATCGTCTCTCCACCAGAAAACGTCACTGTAAACATATCCCAGAATGCACTCTTCACCTGCCAAGCGGAGGCGTATCCTGGCAACCTGACCTACACCTGGTTCTGGGAAGAGGACAACGTCTACTTCAAGAAGTAAAGTTATGATCAAGTTCACTTCTGTACTGTAGCTGCAGGGAAACAGTTAAAAAACCTGGGTGAGGTTAAGACTTAAAGGCATTTAAAGCGCCATCACACAGGCTGCATTCATCCCAGAGCTTCTCTGATGTGGGTGACATTGTGTATCTCTGAGCCCTTCGTGTGTGTGTGTGTGTGTTGGTGTCCTGTCCTACTGCGGCCCCAGAGGCAGCAAGAGCGCGCCTGGCGGGGGGCTGTCTGGACAGTGCCAGGCGAGTTAGTGCGCTCTGATGACAATACCACCTGACTCAGGCCTTGTGTCATCATATGCCTCTCATGCAGTGATGCTCTGAAGCGTAGCCAGGACCTCCGCGGACTCCCCAGAGCAGGTCTTTAGAGTCTGAGAGGGTTTTACAGCGAACAAGTGACAGACAGAACAAGTGGGAAGGAAGAACAAGTGAACAGGCGTTTGACTGGCAGTGAAAACAAGTGTCTGAAGGACTTCCACAGAGGAAGTGCACTGAAGTGTCCGATCTAATTTTAAACAGCTTTCGTGGCGTCAATCTTGATTTTCTTTTAATTTTCTTAAAGGATGGGTAGGATAAGAAGGTTTATAAGGTAGTTCTAGGTAAGAAGTCGTAACATATATGAATTACATTACTTATGTCATTATATTGTATCTTGACAAATTAAATTCTGTACTATATAGGAATGGGATGTTAAACAATTTTATTGTGGATCGCAAACACTATCACATTACGTTAATAAACGTATCCTCTTAGAACAGTTCATATGATATCTTATGAGAATGCACATATAACGGCTCAGTTACAGAGGTTAGGTTTTGGCAAGTAAAGTTACTTGTAATGTCAGTGTCCTGGGGGGAAGTCCTGTGTTTTGTGACACATCCACCACCCCAACCTGCCTCCTTATGCAGAGTACTTCCTTCTCTACTCCTGTTAATGCACTGGTCCCATAGCCTTCCCAGTTACACGGACTGTACAGGAACTACTGGCTCGTGATTATGTGGAATATGAATTATGGTGCATTACTTGTCGCAGGTGTTCATACGAACAGTGCGTGAGAACAGCCTGGGCTGATTGTGGTGAATTTTCATTAATGGGATAATAGTGAGTATCATGTTCAGCAGCACCCAAAGAGTCTGCTGGGCAACCAACAATAACAGAGACTCTGCAAAAACAGCCTGCGAATGTGCCAACCTTAAAAACGAGCATTGGTATATTTCATTTCATAGGATATGATGCCACTGAAAAGTCTGGCTATTTAAGATTTGTAGTTGTCAAACAGATGTAAATATTGTTAACAAAATGTAAGATAAAGTGATTCCATGTTTTAGTTCCAATACCGAGACCAGTATCGCAAATGCCCCTGCCCAACATATTGGACCTGGTATTGGCATGTGCGAGATTCTATGCACTGATCCAATACCACATAATTTATTAATTCATTTTTAAATAAGTTTCACACCCGGACAAAATGGCAGTTTTCCTGTAAATCACTTCTTCTTTGCTGCTCTAAAACAGGAGCCTACACAGCAAGTTGCTCAATGCAGCCACTGGCAACTATTGTTTTAGAGCAGCAAAGAAGAATTGATTTACAGGAAAACTGCCATTTTGTCCGGGTGTGAAACTTATTCAAAGTTTATTCCTAAATAAGTAAAAATAGTGCAATGTTAGCCGTTAGCAAAATGTTAGCAATTTGCAATATTTCACACTGGATAAAAGTTCTGTGGCATTCATTCTCTGTATGTATTTGTTCATGTTTTACAAAGGGTTTAACCTGAGCCATGTCATGCAAAATTGATAGCAATCATCTCACATCCATACAGGGGTTAGTAATATACAGCTGTTCATTTTTTATTTTTATTCTTTTGTGCAATGGTATCAGATCTGTACCCAGTATCAAATGATATGCAAGTTCAGGTAACAGAATTAATATCAGTAAGGTAAAAATGGTATCAGAACATCTCTGTTTAAAGGTATGCAGAACCAGATTGTCAGTTAGTTTGAAAACACGTTTGCCACCAAGTGAAAGTCAAAGCCAATCCCAGATTCACTCTTGTTCGACGTTTCACCTTGTTATCTATGTGTTTTTTTGGTGCTGTGTCTCTTGGATGCCTGCTGCTTTTGGACAGGCTTCTGCCCCGACCTCGCCTGAGCGCTGTGAGGACACATGTCCAAAAAAGTCCCAAAACAGGAAAATACAGGAAGAGGGCAGAGTCTCTGTAGAAAAATACACTGCCACACACTTGTAGTGGGTCATACGTGATGATTGAGCGGGATTACTTCTGTATCAGTCTATACATTGTTTTAAGAAATATCCTACGGAGCGTAGCTTTAAGAGCTTTAAGCATATTTCGATGATTAATAAGATAATTAATAATATTGTGAATTTTAATATATAATCATGTATATTGTATTTATTTTTCATCCCTGTACATATAGTGTATACAGTTCACACATCATGGCTGCCACAGCATTCCTTGCGCACAAATATTTGCCCAATTCACTCATATAGTCCAAGTACTGTGATGTATATATTGTGTGTAGTTTTTGTAAGGTTATTTATTTTTCCAAGTTGCTTTTCAAGATACTCATTGTGTTACATTGCATGACAAATCATCAATAGATATCTTAGGTAACTGAGAACACACCAAAGGTACAAGTTAGCAGATCATATTATCTTAATGTTGTAGCTAAGATCAGTTATAAGAAACACCAGATGGTTTTCCGAGTAGTACCACATACGTGTTTGGTTAAAATACAGTAATATAAGTTCATAATCCATTAATAAATGCTTAAGAAGTTGTAGATGAATGGATTTGGGTTCATTCATGTGGTCCAGTCAGTCAAAGGGATTTTTTATAGCCTAGCAGCCCAAATCTTTTTCTTATTAATGGCCTAAAACTGATCTGTAAACCTCCAGTAAATGACATATTCGCCATTTATAAATCCATTTTAAGATAAAAAGGGGGGTTCATATCAGAAAGTGGTATCATTTTATTTAAGGATATATTCAGTTTGAGCTATGTCATATGGTAAAATTATTTCACAAGGAAACAAGGAAAGCAGCTTCATTAAACAAACGGAATATGTGCTCCATCATTACTGTGTTTAATTTTAAATGGTGTCAAGGGGGAAAGCATGAAGGCTGAACCATTTGGCGATTATGGCAATTAGCAGATTTATTTGAATCTCTTGCTCTGTACTCTGTGTTCTTCCTCTCAGAGCCGGCTGCTGTTTGACTCTCTGCTGCTCTCTTATGGCACCTTGATGTAATTCAGCAAAGAAAAGAGATGTGTGCCCTGTCCTGCTGCTGTGCTTGAGTAACATGGTGTGTGACAAAACGCTTGTGTGTGTGTGTGTCTTCTTGCAGTGATCTGAAGCTCCGAGTGCGCATTCTCATCGACGGCACCCTTATCATCTTCCGGGTCAAGCCGGAGGATGCTGGGAAATACACCTGCAGTCCGAGCAACAGCCTCGGTATCTCGCCCTCGGCATCAGCCTACCTGACTGTTCAGTGTGAGTGTTACCGTGGCAACAAAGTGGGTGGGGGAGGGGCAGGGAGAGTGAGCGGTGTGAGGAGGAGAAGGGAACAGCAGCAGCAGTATGGAGGCTGCTGTATTATTTGGCAGCGCTGCTCTGCCACTGTAATGCAAAGTAACCTTCCTGAATGTCAAGGTCAGATGTGACAGAGGGTCACAGAGTTTGCTTTGACTCAGCCTCTTTGACCATTTTCATATTCTGAGTGGATTTTAGCGATACAGTTAGTATCTATACCGACTCCAGCCTCATTCCTGTGTGCACAAAAATGGAGACGGGCTCGTCCTCAGACTCCATTTTTCCTCGTCTCTTTTGAATCCGGCTCCCCCTAAAAATGAAACAGTGACCTTCCTGTTCATCAGCTCTGTCCGATGAGAGAGAAAAACGTCACTCCTGGCTATCTGACGTTTCATCGTCAAGCCCTGGCGTGTTGAGCTAATTTGCTCCCAAGTTGCCGCTGGTCATTGATTACTGTGCTACAGTATGAGAGAGAGCCCGGGGGATTCACAGGCACTGCAGGCACTGATTTCATCACTGGCCTCAAATAAAGCAGACCATAATTAAACCAGTGTCCTGGATGCTTCGTGCAAAACACACTCTGGGCTCATATTTATCAAGCATCTCAGAATCACTCCCAGGAATAGTGCTGAAAGTTAACCTAGGACTTCAAATACTTAGAGTAGGACTTGAGAGTAATTTATTAACACTTACTTTCAGCCACGAGAGGGACTACGCCTAGGAGAGGCGCAGGGCCCAGTTGTACGACAGTTAAGGTTTCAGATATTTTAAAAAATGGTACAAAATGCAGAAAATAGCACTGCTTGTTAATGTTTTATGGTTTTATGGATATAGGCAATTCAATTTGGTAACTAAATTTGACTGCTAACAAACCCTGGGAAGCCACTTACCTAGCTAAAAGAATAAATGTAGTCCAAACATGCATTAAAAAACTAGTCTGACTGACAGTCATGAAGTGTAAATGAATCATATCAGCCCCAACCAATGACACATCCTTTTACAGCCCATAATAGTAAAGCAGCACCTCATCTTATCTTCCACTAATTCTCCTTTCAACTACACCTAATTTATGTTCCTTACAAACAAGAATTTTTTTTTCTGTATTGTCACCCAGCCTTGGAAAATGTACCATAACAATGTGAACACATCTCTCAAATATTATAGCCCCGCAATAGTTATATTATCATTAATTATTTATGAAGAATTATTTTATTGCTGGAAAGATGGTCTTTTCATAAAACTGGGCTGTCTATGCAGTAGAAAGATGCAAATAGTTTTGAAATTCTCTATGACCAGAGAAAACGAGAGGTAAAAGGCTGCAGAAAGAGGAAGAAAACCTGCAACTACCAGAATGCACTGTGCAGTGCACTGCGCTAATAATCTCTCCTGCTGGTGGGTAAAACAAGCTTGGTTGTTTTTCCTCGGAAAACAAGATGGCAACCAGCTGGTAACAAACAATCTCCAACTACAGTTAAACAGTACACTAAAATATGTTTCTGAAAACATTTTAGGAGAGAAACAGGCAATGCCGTTACACAATCTTGGTTCATATTTTATCAGCACCGCTTAGTTTTACGATTCAGGTTGGGGTTTTTTTCAGCATTCATTTTACAATACAGGAAACAGTATGGCACCCACTTCCTGTTCACAAATTCTCATATCACAGCCAACCAGAGCACTAAAATATGCTTCTGAAGACATTTTAGGCAGAAAATAGGGAATACTGTAACACAATCTTGGTTTATATTTGACCAGCATTGGTTACTTGTACCACTTCATTGGAGTTTGGTCTGAGTTTGAGAGACAAAAGGCTGGTTCTCTCTCTATCCACCTCTCTACTCTTTGTATCCATGTTGGCGGGCATACGAAAATGTGGAAGTACAATCTGTAGTTGGAGCAACAGCCCTAGAGCCAGTGGGATAACACATTTTGTGTCATCTAGCAGATTTAAGCTGGGAGATGAACACGGAGATCTGGGCACTGGTAGGATGGAGGGACGTTCATAATGCATTTACACATACTACACACATTGTTATGATACAAAACTGATCAAAAAGTATGCCTTTAATTGTTATAATAAGCTATATATGAGACCCTTTATTACATTTTAGCTGTGCAATTAAATTGAGATACTCTTTATTATGCAGATGACAGTCTTTTCTCTCTCAGTTTAATTTATGACCACTGAAACTGTTTGTTATGACAGAATCATTGTTAAACAGCTGTAATTTTCACATTCTAAAAAGTGCAATGTTGTGATGACATCGGTTTCTAAAGTGAGTCAGTCTCAAAACAAACTTTTCATAAGCTCATTATTACCAAGCCTTCTCAAAACACCACCACTCGCACAGATTGTAGAATATCCCCTCTCATGGCTACTCCCAGCAGGTTAGGACACCTTGTGAGCTCTCCCAAATTTTTGGCTGAGATAAGAGTGATTTTCAAGGTTAGGAAAGCTGATAAAATGCTTTTATTAAAGTACGACTAGAAATGAGTCACACTGAGAATTTTTGGCCGGTTACAAGTGATTTCCCACTCTGGCACGTCTGATAAATATGTGCCCTGGTAAAACACCACATGTCCATTTTCTGCCTTGAAATGTTTGCACATTAGATCATATCAAACTAAACTGATAAGAGCATCCCTGACACTGATCTCTCCTTTTCACCCAGACCCTGCCCGAGTGATCAACATGCCCCCGGTCATCTACGTCCCACGGAAACTGCCAGGCATCATCCGCTGCCCGGTGGACGCCAACCCTCCTGTGACATCAGTGAAGTGGGAGAAAGACGGCTATCCTCTCAGAGTGGAGAAGGTTATTCTCTTCATTTAACTCTTTTATAAATCAGTCTGCTCTCTGTGTCACTGCACATTTAATGTCACATTTAATTCGGCATCCATGAGAAAGTTCAGATTTAGTGGTTAGACTTTAAAGGTCCAGTGTGTAGGATTTAGGGGCATTTAATGGCAGAAATGGTATATAATATTCATAACTATGTTTGATAGCGATGTTCCTGGCGACTAATTTTCCTGGTGACTAAACGAAAAAGACTAATCAACTACTCTAAAAAGAGAAAACACTCAGAAAACTCAAAATTTAGTACTATTTATTGTTAAGTATTTGAAATATTGTCCCAGATATATTGTGTGCATTAAGAGCCCTTTGAAGTCTTTAATAAGAATCTTCAACAACCATGTCGGATTTTAAATGCCGCTGAAGTATGAGACACTTTGCGCCGTGCGGTATGAATGTGAACTTGAACATTCAGGCTAAACATCCTTGCATTCCTGAAGCTTTTACCTTCAACAAAGTTAAGTGGAAACATATCTTGCGAGGTCATTGTCTTGATGAGCCACGTTGTCTTCTCAGACCGGGCGGGATCACAGCGTCTAAGGGTAAACAATGTCAATTTGGGCTGTGTGTGGCGAGCACCGCTAGCAGCAGCAGCTATCGTTTCGTGCAGGATAACATCCAAATGCTCAAGTTGAATGTGGTTGTGCATTGCTCTAGTCGAGTGCCAGTTTATTTTCTGACACAGCCTACATGCTAAATTGTTTTCATTTTCTAGATCAAAGTACTGCCAAACCGCGCTGATTTTTTGGGAGGACATCTCTCAAGGGACTGCTGTCTGACGGCTTTGTAGCTCCCACTAATGGCGGGTGGCTGCATGACAGTTAAGCGGCCTTGTACATGAATAAAACACTAATAGGTTGAACCGACTAATACTTCTAGGGAGGGGGCGGACGTGTAATCGTTTAGAAAGAAAATCGCACGCATCCCTAATGTTTTCATTAGTTTATAATCACTCAAAATTAAGAGTTGTTGTGTTTACGTTACGGCTGACCGAGATGTTCAAAGCCTCAATTTTTGCCATGGTAGTCAACGTCAAATGTGTATGTATGTATATGCAATACCCCAGATCTCCTAAAAGTTATCCAATATTATTCATTATGTATAACACTGATTAGTTTTAGTTATTTTCAGACAAGGACATTGAAACTTAATGCTAGTTTTGTGACTCTGACTCACTCTCATCTAATGTCACTGACTAGCCGTCCAGGACTACTGAAACTGGGGCATTTGGACCACACGTTATACGCTAGCAAGATTAAGTCAAGCTTCTGGAATAGTTAATTTGCAAAAGTGGAGGTCCAGATATGCTAAAGGAAGCTGGTATGCTAGAAATCTACAACAAGCTTGGCTAATCACCTGAGAACTGTATGCAACAGATTAGTTGTCTTGTGTAGTATTCTTTTTTCTAGCTATTAAGGCAGATATTTCTATGATCTGCATGCTAACAAAATGGCTAACTGTTGCGTCATTTTAGGTGCAACGACTGATGTATGTCATTACTAAAAGCAGCCAATAATCGCAGATATTTTTTACTGAAGCTACAACGCCCAAACACTGGTATTCAGGACAGCCCTAGTTCTTGTTGTCTTAGATTGAGATGTTTATAGCCTATCAACATATGGAGCGGGTCCTCTTTCACAGTCTGCCATGTTGTTCTACAGTAGCTTAGAATGGACAAATAAAACACTGGCTCTAGATAGGGCCATCCACATTGTAACATTTTGCTTCAACCACTGTAGTCCTCTTACACGCTTGGCCCTCGTGAGAAGTTTCAGTCCTGCAACCTCACTGCTAGATGCCACTAAATCCCACACACTGGACCTTTAAATCCAGTATTTAATATGCAAAAATTTAATACACAGTTTGTACCACAATATAAGTGTTTGTTAGTGCTTCTACAAAGACATTTCATTCATTATTAAAACTGTGTTTTACTTAATTGCTGTATTCATTATCTATTTAAACACCAGCATCCACTTATGGGTGCCCACTGGAGGAGCAATAATTGTTGACAAATAAATTAATAAAGACTTGTTTTACATATTATGAGCCATTATTTTGTTATCACTTAAGCATTACTCTATTTGTACAAATAATTCTGTCATGTTCAAATTGTTTTGAAGTGCCTCCTTGATAAAGTATCTCTTTGTTCAGAGCTCTCTATCTGCTGCTCTTTGTATCTGCTATCTAATCTGCTGTCACTGAGGTCATATCAACAATATGTGCTGTTGAAGGCAGACCTGCATTGCAAAAGCAGTCCCTTCAGGAAAAAGCCTGAAATCAAGCATTACAGATGCCCCCATGTATTGTAGTACCCCGGTTGGAGCTTGATGCCAGATGGAAGTATCCGGGTGGCGGAGGCTACAGAAGACTCCCTGGGCACCTACACCTGTGTGCCTTACAACGCCCTGGGTACCATGGGCATGTCCCCCCCTGCCACTTTGGTGCTAAAGGTACATCACTACTCATGTTTGGTTCCTCTGCATGTGTTGGCATGCACTGATCTGCACAGAGGTCTGCATGATGGGTCTGGTGTTTATGTGTTTTCTTCCAGGATCCCCCTTACTTTAATGTGAGGCCTGGGGGGGAGTACCGTCAGGAGGCTGGGAGAGAGCTAGTTATCCCTTGTGCTGCTTCTGGAGACCCTGATATACCAACCATCACCTGGAGAAAGGTGCGGTAGACAAACACATCATCACAGATCTCCTAACAAATCATCCTTCGCACTGTGCTGCAAATGCTTGTTTCCACTTTTTTAACCATGTTGCTGTAATTTCCATGTCCATTGAAGGTGGGGAAGCCAAGCAAGAGTAAGCACAACATCCTACCCAGTGGCAGCTTACAGTTTCTGTCCCTCAGCAAGGAGGACCACGGAGAATGGGAGTGTGTAGCCACCAATGTGGTCACAAGCATCACTGCCAGCACGCGTATCCTAGTCATCGGTACACAAAATCTGCACAGTGCTCTCAGCTCAAAGCTCAATTTCCTCAACTCACTGACCTTTCATAGTTATTTTGAGTTCATTGTGATCCCACTTTGCTGTGTGTGGTTTGAGTGATTTGCATGATAAGACCCTCATCCCTCAAACACCTTGCCTCTGCCCAATTTCCCCTTGGGCATCATTAAAATTTCATTAGATCTTATCTGTAATAGCTTTATACAGTTAATTTAAAAGCCTGAATCTGTAACTACAGTGTGGTATCCACCCGTGTGCTAAAACACTGCCACTACAGCCTTTGTCTATTGAGTCAGTGGACCAAGGACATCTTTTCACTCTGAGATAAATTGAATGAAGTGTCGACAAAGGCAAGCAGGGTTATTAAGTTGAAACAGGGCTGTGTAGAAGTTGTAGTACAACAAGCCCTCAATCAAACACTGTAGAAAGTGTCCTTAAACACCTATAATCCAAACTGTCTTAACTAATACCTTATCATAACTGCTGTGTTCTCTGATGATGTATTTACAGCAGTGATAGCAGCCATTTTAAGCAGATAAATGCACAAAGTTGTAAAACAGTCTACCGACATATGATTATTCATGATGTAAAATATACATATGCATAGCAGTAGCAATGCGAGGCAGGTTTTTTGGGATGGTTGGTGCTGTCAGGCATTCTTTTACTTACCGTACACACATTGCTCTGCCCTGTGGAAACATTTAAATTTGTGCCTTATATTTTTAGACTCTTGTTGAGGGGAACACTCCTCCAAAAAATCTATGTGTTGGTAATCAAATATTCGACCCCTGTAGGCTAGAAACATGGATTTATGTTACAGATGCATGATTGCAAAATAAGGACAGTGTTTTCACAGGGAAGAGCACAACTTGTGATTTTAGTATTCTTTAAAAACAAGTTATTATAGTGTCAAATTGAAGGACATTTAAATATGGGTTGAGGAGAGGGTTTGACATTTTGGGAAATATGCTTATTTACTTTCTTGCTAGCTAAAAATATTGATACACCTCTTGTTTATAGGCTAAATATGAAGCTACAGCTGGTTAGCTTAGCTTAGCTTAGCTTAGCATAGCAGAAAGATTGGAAACGGCTGGAAAAGCAGTGCAAAGGTAATTTAAGATTAGCCAACCAGCCATTCCAAAGCTCACCAATTACCACGTTGTATTTTCTTTAATCCCTACATAGACTAGCTACTTTTTGCCAGCCTTTTACTAAGCTAACTGTCCTCTGGCTGTAGCGTCATATTTGGTGCACAGATATAATAGCATACATTTTTTCATCTAACCCTGAAAAGAAAGTGAATAAGCCTGTTCCTCAGAAAGCAGAACTGTTCCTTTAAATCTGTGTTTATGTACCGTCTGCTGGTTTTCAACATGTGAGCAAGTCTGCCCCAGTAGCCCATTGCCCCACTGCCTATGGAGCGGTCATACTGTGGCACAGCTGGCAGCGCTCAGCCTGCCTCCGTGTCACCAGCTCTCAGCTGACAGGTGTCAGATCACGCTCAGGTCTCTCTTTTATCCCAGTCAGAAGAAACTGGCTTCGGCCCACACAGCACAGCTGTTACGTGGGCGGGATGAGCGGAGCTGCAGACAACACTGCTGCTCTTGAACTTGACCTTACACTGGTCACCACCTCAGCCAGCATCACATTATTACAGCGAGAGCGGGCGGGTGCATGATGCAGCACAGCATTTTGGGGGTGAAAATAGCAGCAAAATGCTCCTCATTTGACTTGTGGTGCATTATATGACTTAAACTGAAGCAGTAGGATTGATTTTAAATGACCAGTTGTGTTTATAAAATGTTAATACACTATGTTAAATGGATATCTATAGTTTAATTACTGCATGTGGTATTAAATGATCATTGTAAGCAGCTATATATCTGATAAGTAAATTAGCACTTGTGCTTTTTAATGCATTCCCTCTCTCTGTCTCGGTCTCTCAGGCACCAGCCCACACGCTCCTGGCAATATCCATGTATTGCCCTCAACAACCTCTGCTAATGTGTCCTGGGAACCAGGATATGATGGCGGCTTCGAACAGACGTTCTCTGTGTGGTACGGTCCAGTGTGAGTGCTCCTATTAAACTTCAGATCAATGGCAGCAGACTGCAGATGTGGAAACACTACCTGGAGGTCAAGCGCCGAGTTTGACACACATTTTAGTTTCTGTGCTCTTCACTGACGATGATGAAATATTTTAGAAATTCAGCATATTTCTCGGGGTATTCAGTAGATGTGCATGTGCATAATTCATGTTGTGTGTTAGGGAAGTGATGGAGTGTCAATCTAGTAACATCTCATTCAGCATCATACGTGAAGTACATGCACCTGATAGTACTCAGGGAGAATTTTGCAGTGGTGGATACAGTTTTACTAGTACCATACCATTTTCTGCTCCACTACAATTCAGGGGCAAATATACTTTTTACTCCACCGCATTTATTTGACAACTTAAAGTCGATAACTTTACGTTACTTCGCATGTTGAGATTACTAGTACAGAATTAAATCAACAAATAATTATGAGTTATTATTATAGGACTGTTATATGTTATAGACTTACATGATGTAGCTACCCAGCAATATATAAAGTCACATTTCATTGATAATTATAATCCAGTTATTTAATATATATTTTGCTCTGAAATTGGTCATTCTGCATTTTTATTTCTTTTACTACTTACCTATTTCTTAGTACTTTAAATATATTTTGATGTTACCACTTTTGTACTTTTACTTAAGTAAAATGTGGCATGACGTTTACAGAGTATTGCTACATTTACTTAAGTACTACTAAATTTTGGATGCCTGTGAGTAAATCATCTCTCCAGGTATCAACAGGGACATGTTTGTTAACCTTCAAAATGAGAAGAAAAGATGCCTCTAAGTGTATTGACACAACGTTTCTACGTTGAGTAACATTTCACGTGGAGTTCAAACTATAAATTTGTGAGTCAAAGCCCTGTAATTACCTTGGTAAGAGATAATTATATGTGCACATTAAAGCCAGGTGGAGCAGGGTGAAGTACTGAAGATGTAAACACAATAGACAGTGATAACTTACAGAAAGTCATAATTCTAATGAGGTGAAACACACTAAAGAACTAGATTGTTTTATTTAATTACAGTTTACAATAAGCAAATACAGCACAGGTGAATTTAAGATTAGGACTTAAACGTTGAAGTGATGTTATTTCCCAGGTGGATCATTGAAGTAGTCTTAAAGGTTAGAGGTTTCTGCCAGTCGTCAGTGTTTAAAGTGGAAAATCAAACTTCAATAAATGCTCCGGATTCAGGAATTGGCTCTACGGATACTTCTGGCAAACAACCAATAAAAGCTAAACATTCAGTTTTTACTATGGAGCTGACTGGTGCCATTGAAACAAGTAGACCTAACAATACATATGTCACATTGTTGGTCATGAGACATGTTGACAGTGTACACAAAAGGACACTGAATCAATCATGACTGAATGTTACACTGAAAACAATAATTATGTCTGACTGCTGATATATGGGAGCCACCTTTAAGAAGTTTTTTCATCTTTATCAATTAAACTTTGCTTGTATAGCACCTTTTATACAGGGTCGTGCAATTCAAAGTGCTCTACAGATGACTGACAAGATCATAAGAGTAGCAATGTAAACAGTAAAATGATTTATGATAAATGCACATGAGAAATACAAATAATAAAATGTAATAATAAAGCCATTAAAACAGAGAAAAAATGCATTCATAAATAACAGTAATAGATGAGTTAAATGTTTTGTAACATAATAAAGAAATGATTAAATGAAATGCTTTAAAACATGTAAAATTGTTTTTATCTGGAACAGAGAGTATGTAAGTATTTTTTGATGCTTGAACCCTAAATTAAGTGCAAATTTTCAGCACCCGCCTACTAAACAACACTGTCATAGACTAATTACAGTTCGGACATTATTCGCCATCATTAAGGGTACAAAATAATGTAGAATATTTCTGTTTTTCCGTCTCATTTCTGTCCTCAGGTCAAAGAGAACAGACTTCGGTCCTCACGACTGGCATTCGATGCCAGTTTCTGGTGCTCAGACGTGGTTGGTGGTGCCAGGGCTGGAGCCTGGGACAGAGTACCAGTTCAGTGTGTTGGCGCAAAACAAACTGGGCACGGGCCCATTCAGTGAAGTTGTGACAGTCAACACTGCAGGTGGGTTCTCACTCAAAGCTTTCTCCATCCGTGTTTGCTGCTTTTTGACTTCAGTATCAACGCATGGAGTTGCACTGAGACACTATTTATATCATCAGACACCCATCATCACATACTGCCCTCTAGTGAGGTTTAAATTAACGCATAAGGATAAAACAACTATAGATTAATTTACATTATAGTGAGATACAGTGAAAATTAATATTTTAAAAAATGCTTTAAAGAACATCAACCATAAATAAACCTGTAAAGCCCTGAGCTTCTTGTGGAAAAGATGCAAATAATAATATTATCTGTCATCTCTGTAAGGAATCTTAATAATTTAAGGATGACTTAAAGGTTTAGTTTACACAATCATATTTTCTTCACTTAGTTTTTTGTTATATTACCATTATTATTAACTATTTTAATCTAATGCCTCCTTGTGAAGCCCATTTGTGGGTTTTAAGGAAAACAAAAACCCAAAATATTAAACTTAAAGTCGCCAAATCATGTTCAGGATGCTACGACTAAACAAACATGATTCTATCTGCCATTTAATGTATTAGCCTGAGAATCTTAGGCTTCATGAGAAAAGAAGAAGAAGAAACAGTAGATACATTTTAATGTGCTGAGTAATGCAACAGATAATCGTCGCTGCAAACATTCTGAATCATCATAGCAGGAGAGGCAGAGCTGTAACTAATGACAGTAATGATGGCACTGGTCCATGTAGGTGTTCCGATACGACTGCATGCACAATAGCAAAGTCATTAATAATATTATTATTTCCACTTGTGTTTGACAAGTCAACATATTTGCCGTGAGAAAGATGTGTTAGTGAGTTGTTAGTCAGTGACTGTAGCTGCTGGTAATGAATACGTTTTAAAGTGTATTTTTAATGTAACAAAAATGTGAACTTGCATTTTTTAGATTCTTGTGTGTTGCACTCCAGCTCATGCCTCAAGGGCATGCTGCCATATCCAGTCTCTGTGTGCCGCTGCCTGAATTGAAACTGAATTAAAGGTGTATGGTATTTAAAATCAATGGCTCAGCAAAAAAAGAAAAGGCATGAAGGGAGAAAAGTGCACCGCTGGATTTTCCACCATACAGTGGAAAGGACAAAGAAGTGAGGGTGTTGAATACAGGCGTGCACAGATCAAGGCACACCCAAAGGCCTCTGTGTGTGCATGGAGTCAGACTCTTAGAGAGAAACAGCACCCACACATCAAACACATGTTATGTAGACTAACCCTGAAAAGTCAGATTTTCTTAAATTTGGAAATAGATACATTAAGTGACCCATTTACCAATCAAACCCAGAACTGTAAAGAATTTATTATTAAAAACCCTCTATGAACCTGAAACACCGTGAGACTTGATGACAGTTACATCCTCATAATACCGGCTTTGTTCTTTACAGTGTAAACCCAGATTCTGCTCCTGTTGCCAACAATGTGTTGGAAAGCTTACCTTTATTCAACAAAGGCTAAATGAGGCTTGCAAAGTTCTGACCTAGTTCACACACTCGGATAGCAGCCAACAGATGAATGGCAGTAGACAATAAGGGTTATTGGTTTGTGCTCTATGTTTCCTGTGCTGTACATACAGTGCCTTATTCTTTCATATATTTTGAAGTACAGAAAAGAGGATAGATTTTGGTTGAGGTGGACTCATTAATGTGGTGTCTCGCTCATGATATGAGTTTTGCATTCAATTCATATGCTAAAATTGCTAAATTCTTAATTTGATCATGTCAGACATTAAATGTTCTTTTTGGGTGAAATCGTACAACAAGATAGTGTATTTCTGTGTGCATGCTGAGAAGTGTATCTCTTTTTAGATGGATTTGTGCTTTTGGTCTCAAAGCTACGTTCCCTCAACCCTATGTTACCACAGTCCTGTCTTACCTCAGCCATATGTCCCTTATCCCTGTGTTCCCTCAACCCTATATTACCTCAGCCAGAGGTTCCCTCAACCTCATATTACCTTATCCTTATGCTACCCTAACCTTATATTACCTTAGCTCTATGTTCTCTCAACCTTGTACTAACACATCCCTGTGTTCCCTCAACCCTATATTACCTCAGCCCGAGGTTCCCTCAACCTTATATTACCTTATCCTTATGCTACCCTAACCTTATATTACCTTAGCTCTATGTTCCCTCAACCCTGTATTACCTCAACCCTGTGTTTCCTCAACCCTGTTACCACAGTCCTATGATCCCTCAATCCTATGTTACCTCAGTCCCTTGTTCCCTCAGCCCTATGTTCCCTCAACCTTTTACTACCTCATCCATATGCTCCTCCAACCCTGTTCCTTCAGCCCTTTATTCCTTCAGCCCTGTGTTCCCTTAACCCTGTGTTCCCTCAGTCCTATGTTCCCTTAGCCCTCTGTTCCCTCAGATAAGTACCTCTGCCAGTAAGTTGTTTTTTTTGTTTGTCTGTCTTGTATCAATATTGTTAGCACAATATCTCAAAAAGGTATAGACAGATTTTAACATTGGCAACCCCGACCCCTAACCCAGTTATTGAAGGGCGGGTCCTGATGCTAAGGGAACATGGTGCTGAGGAAACATAAAGCTAAGGAAACGTAGGGCCAAATTTGAATGGAAAAAAAAATTGGTGCTATGGGAACATGGGCTGACCTCCTTGTGGGAGTTGTATATTCAGGGAGCTAAACCATTGTTACTGTGGCCCTGTTTGTTAAACCCATTAACTCTAGTCAGTATTTAGTGGTAGTGGCATGAATAGCAATTTTGAATGAAATTTTATACTGACATTCATGGCTCCCAGAGGATAATTCCTCTAGTGCCACCAGCAAGTCAAAGTTTGTTGTATGTTAGCCATACTTTTGTTTTCAGAATATTTCACTGCAAAGGATCATTCTATCTAGGTCATGTCTGAGTTTGTTTCCTGTGTTAACTTTTATGTGCAACATTTCTGGTCCACAGGCTCTCCTCTGGGTACCCCAGAACCACTGGTGCTTCTTACTCCACCACGGTGCCTCACAGCCAATCGCACGCAGCACGGTGTCCTCCTCACATGGCTCCCTCCAGCCAACCACTCCTCGCCCATCGACCGATATATCATGGAGTTCCGCCTCGGGGAGAGGTGGGAGGTTCTGGATGACCTGATCCCATCCACTGAGACTGAGCTCATAGCTAGAGACCTCGTTCAGGTCAGTTACATGCAGGACACATGTCGATACAGAAACATGGCTCAGTGCAGTGTGGCACAAGGGCTAAAAAGTTGGTAAACAGAATCCATTTTGATAGTAATCCCCCAATTTCATGGAGCCAAGCATGATCTAGAGTTGTCATTATTTTTGAAAAATTGATCATTCTCTTCCTATATAGTCTACATTTTGTGTGTGTGGGGACTGACATCAATATAAAGACTGTCATCATCAAAAATGCATGTCTTATTTATAGTTTTTTTGGCATTTCATTTCACTTTAATAACCATTCACCTATAAACTCAAAACTTTTCACAGTAAGAGATATGATATATATCGTTGTCATGTTCTGACCAATTTTCAAAACACAGTCACAAAGTGCTTTTGGAACATGATCTAGTAAGCACAAAACACAAAAATCAGTGTATGAGAAGGTCATTAGAACATTGTATTTGGTGTGTCTCTCTCACAGGAGTCCTGGTATGAGTTTCGAGTGATGGCTGTTATGGATGACCTGATCAGTGAGAGCAGCAATGTAGTGGGAGTGTCCAGCACAGGTAAGTGCCTTTATAAACTACACACAGAGACGCTTGGCCCAGATGGGAAATAGATTCATGAGTTTTTTTGTTTGTAACCGCTCCCTTTCACCCATTTGTCTGCCCCATCAGATCCCTTCCCCCCTGCGGAGTTGCCTGATGAGGGGCTGGCGCGGCCGGTGGTGGCGGGTGTTGTGGCAACTATCTGTTTTCTGGCAGCGGCAGTACTGTTCAGCACTCTAGCAGCATGCTTTGTCAATAAGCAACACCGTCGCAAACTCAAGCGTAAACCAGGTCGGTCTGCCTCTCTACTTCATTTACATGTAATAGATGTTGACCATGGATGGATTAGTGTTTGGGGCACGTGGGCCAGAGCCTCTGTTGAACTGAATGTCAACATTTCTTCTTAGAAAGGCGAAAAATTACTATAAATAGACACACAATGAATGTCAAAGAGATGCAAAATGACCTCAGTGAGACTGAAAACTATCACAAAGAGATGCAAAACAACTACAGTGACATGAATTGTCTACTCAAGAGACACAAAACAACTATATAGAGATACATAATGATCACAAAGAGACAAGAAACAACTACAAAGATATGCGAAATGGCCATACAGAGATTCTAAACTACCACAAAGTGACAAAAAACAACTACACAGAGATGCAAAATGACCATGATGAGACTCAAAACTACCATAAAGAGATGCAAAACAACTACAGGGACATATATTGACTATAGAGAGACACAAAACAACTACATAGAGATGCAAAATTACCATAGACACAAAACTACCACAAAGAGATTCAAAACAACTAGGGAGACATACATTGACTACAGAGACACAAAAAACAACTACATATAGATGCAAAAGGGCCACAAAGAGACTTTAAACAATCACAAAGAGATGCAAAACAACTACAGTGACATTGGATTGTCTACTGAGAGACACAAAAAACTATATAGGTATACATAACGACCACAAAGAGACAAGAAACAACTACAAAGAGATGCAAAATGACCACAAAGAGACAAAAAAACAACTGTAAAGAGATGCAAAAATGGCCATAGACACAAAACTACCACAAAGAGATTGAAAACAACTACAGAGACATACATTGACTACAGAGAGACAAAAAACAACTACATATAGATGCATAAGGGCCACAGAGAGACAAAGAAACGCCAGTAAAGAGATGCAAAATGACCACAAAGAGACTTAAAAGAATCACAAAGAGATGCAAAACAACTACAGTGACATACAGTGACTACTGAGAGAAACAAAACAACCACAAATAGATGCAAAATGACCACAAAGAGACAAGAAACAAATACAAAGAGATGCAAAATGACTATGATGAGACTCGAAACTACCACAAAGAGATGCAAAACAACTGCAGAGACATAGATTGACTGCAGAGACACAAAACAACTACATAGAGATGCAAAATGATCCCAAAGAGACACAAAAAAGATTATAAACCACAGATATACGAAAGGCTCTACTGATAAAATGATGTAGTTGCGTCTTATGTAGTTTTTGTGTCATCTCAATCTGGGTGTCTTCTGGGTGGGGGGACTTTAATAGGTACCAGGGGCCCGTTGTCTCACAATCCGTCCATGTGTCTGATTTCTACTCGTGGTACTCAACAGAGGAAATGCTAAATTTAAATGTTTTTGTCCTCTCAGATCCTCCCTTGTCGGTGACACACTTCAGGAAAAGCATTGAGTCACCGTAAGTAAAGCTAAACGCCGGAGCTCCTGCAGTCTGCCAGAGGTGGCTACTACTGTGCATCTTCTAATGCACCTTTTACGGAAACCCTCTTCCCATGCATGCTGTGAGAAATACTACCAACAGTAAAGATTATTTTGAAGCAGTTGGCAACTGGATGATCTTTTTAGAGCCGTGTCAGTGGAGCTTATTAGAACTCACAGTATGCTTTCGTCTTTGCATATAGACAGGTAATACGTACAAACTGAATAAGCACACAGTATAAACAAAAGCCCAGATGGATGATAAAAAAAAGACTTGGGCTACTTGAAGGGTGTGGAAGAACATGTACAGTAGCAGCCTCTAGCGGATCATGGGCAGATGAAAGAAAGTTCAAAGCAGCCGAGTCAGCATTTTAAGCACATTACCCAGAGTGCCCAAGCTGCAGTATGTGTATTGATTTTTGATCCATCTGTATTCTTTAACCTCAAACGCTGTCTGCTTTTTGCATGATTCTAAGTGTTTAATGATGCTATTTTTTGTTTAGCCGCACATTTAATGTACAGTATCCGCTACGTGTGTGTGTGTGTACCGTATTTGTCTGTCTGTCTGTCTGTAACTCTTGTGTACATGTATGACTGCATTTCAATCTCAAAAGAAGCTCATTTGTGACAATAATATGTGTAAATCCCATTCCAGAGTAAATGTTTGTATGCCTGAGACTTTAGGTAAAACGTCAGTATCAGTATTGTATATTTTTTTTATGAAATAGTTCAGGCAGGTCAGGGAGTTCACGCTTAGTCCTACCTGCAAGTGGCATAGTCAGAGATGAACCAGGCCCATGTCGTTTGTCTCCCGTCGCAGGCCTCCTCTCACCCCCTTGCCAGGGGTAGAGCCCTGCTGGGACGAGCCTGCCAGGAGCAGTTTCTTGCCCCCGCCCGCCAGCCCCCTGTGAGTGCCTGCCTGCACCAAAATACAGAGTGTGCTGCACTGCACTGGCTTGGCTGCATGGTTAATGCATTGCATAGAAATGATCAACTGACAATGACTATTTGTTGTAGTAAAGATCTTCCGCTGGCCTATTTGCATGCACAGACCTTCACGCACCATGCAGGGATTAAAGTGCATTAGCTCAGCTGCATGTACAGTTCAGTACTGTGTATATGCACTCTTTATATTGTATGTCTACCTGATGCATTCACTGACCCAGTAAGTGTCGACTATACTGCTCCTGGTGTGGGCAAATGAGGCCTGGTTAGATGTCATCTGCTTTCCTCACATCACCATTTGGTGCAGCATATGGAAATTGGTCTCACGTCTGCTCAAGAAGATGTAGATTCAATAGATCTGTGATACTGTTGTCATGGTTGCGTCGTTGGTTCTCCTCTCATCCTGTCATTCTGGCTTGGTTCATTAGCTGCTGTCCTATGAGGATGCTGCCGCCGCCATAAAGTGGTCATTATCATAACGCAGTTCATTATGGCTGCCTTGATCGAGTGCACTGGCTTTGTATTGTGTCATCTGTTTAGCTTAAGAATGAAACTGCAGTCACGCCTACTCATTTACAGCATCAAATATTTTTCTTTTGTTTTAAAAAAACTTTACGCACTTTGCCCTGGGTTTTATCTTGTTAATGTCAAGCTAAGCTAGTGCTTATGTCTGCATTTTTTTTTATCAGGCTATCATCGGGGAAGATAAGTCCAGAGAGCTCTCCTCCATCTCGTCCCCGCTCTCTGTCTTCGGAGGGTTCCCAAGGTCCGGGCCTGTACGTCAGGAAGCTGCCCAGCCCTCAAAGAGAACGAGAGAAAGAGCTCTCCTTCTACAAGAAAACCAAGCGTGCCATAGCCAGCAAGAAATACAGCGTGTCCAAGCATGAGGCAGAGGTCACCACGCCTATTGAGCTGATAAGCCGCGGCCCTGATGGCCGCTTCGTCATGGAGAGCCCACCGCCCCGCCGCATCCACGGCTTCCCCTTCGCAGAGGAGTCTGACATGTACCCCGAGTTCCGGCAGTCCGATGAGGAGAATGATTTTGACCCTGGGCCTCTGCCGCCCATCATGCCCACGCTGCGGCCCCAGCTCTCCCCAACGTCCTCCAGCCTGGAGTCAACGCAGCCCCCCACCTACAGCCCCCGCCTACACAGGGCCATGGAAGGTATGAGCTTTGCAGAGGGCAGTGCACTTCACGCCTCAGGGCAGGCCCCGGCCTCCCGCTACAGGGGCTTTCCCCAGGGCCCATTCTATGGGTATCTAGGCAGCCGTGTTGAATCAGGGATTCCACCACCATTCTACATGCCTGACATCAGCCCGCGTAGCTCCGCTCTGTCCTCCCCCCCAGGCACCGCCGAGGGGCCCTTTGGTTACCCGTCCATCCCTGAGGAGAGTGGAGAGATGGAGCACCATCAGTACACTGCCTCTGGCCATTCTCTGTCTCACACACACAGCCCTCCTCCTCACTCTCCTGAAAGCTGGCAGCCTCATGAGTTACCCTTCATGGGTCTAGAGGGTCCACGGTTCATATACCCACCTCACCATCCCTTACATCATCCACAGGACCTCCCTGACCCACCCCCATACCCTCCTCACTCTCTCCCCCCCAGTCGCCTGCACCTCCCTCCACTAAAGGATCCAACAAGCCCTGGACTCCTGCAGCTGGAGGTCCCTGTGGCTCCCCCAGGCAGAGACAGGCCCCTGGGGCCTCCGGTTAGGCGTTTAGCTATGCAACAGGCCCAGAGTCTCGGCCAGCTCAGACACACGGCCCACGGTGTGGGTGTACCAGTGTTGCCTTACCCTGACCCGGCAGCCCGTGCAGGGAGCCCAAGCACAGCCCCCAGTAGTAGCCCTCAGTCCTGGCTCAGCCCGAGGGCAGGGCGCCGGGCAGACCCCAGCCTACCCCCGCTAGTACTCCAGCCCTCCCGCCTCTCTCCACTCTCCCAAAGCCCCCTTAGCACCCAGCCGGGTTCCCCGGATATTCTAGTGCGGCCCCCTCCGCGCCCCAGCATCCTCCGCACCTCTCGGTCTCTGGAGATGCCTGAGATCACCCTGCAGCCCTCGGCCACTGTCAGTTTCTCCCGGAGGTCCTCCCTGACCGCCTCTCCCACTCAGAGCCAGGGCGCCAGGCAACCCAGCCCCAGTTACCACGCCCACATGTCCTATGCCTCCACTGCAGCCAGTTATCCCTCCCAGTCCCCCTCTCCCCCTCTGGAGGGCAGGGATGTTTTCGGGCAGAGGCCATCCCAGAGAAGGACAGAGGAGGAGATGCTACCCTCAGAGCCCTCTCAGCTCCAGATATCAGCCTCAGGGTAGGTGATCCATTCCAGTAGAGAATAGTCACATATTTATTTAAAGGGGAGACTTGTCTCCTCGTCTGCTCTCTATTCCAAATTTCCTCGGTATTTATCCACAATTTTACTTTGATGTTTCCATTTAGGCATAATTAACATGCATATTGTACTTTAATATGCAGAAGGCATGTAATTGCATTTAGCACACATTGTATCAGTTCATAAAAATGAGACTTATCTAAACTTGATGGCATGTGAAAGCTCAATTTGATTTTAAGATAATGTATTATTGTCTTTATCATTTGATAGCTCATATTTAATCTCATAAAATATTCATCACAATGCAAATTAAAGTCAAAATAATGACTACAGGAACATTTGGAGGAAACACTAAGCTACAGGCTACAGAAACCTCAAGTTTACTGTTTTTAAAGCTGTGCCATTTTTTTCTGTCCCCATTTTGAATATTGAAACTTTATTTTTCACACCTGGATGTAAAATTAAATTTGATTAGATCGATTATTGAAAGAATTATAGAAAAAAATATTTTCTCAATGTGTGAATCTTTAGCAAAAGCTTTTTTCATGCTCAACTTTAACAGTTAACTGTATATTTGTTGAACATTTACAATACGTTTATTACACTATATTACATACAGAGAAAAGGGGACCACTTTCTGATAGTTCACTCTTTATAAAGCATTTATAAGCTGCAACTAATGACCTCATAAGTGGTTAATAATGGTGATAACCCATTTGTAGGAACAACCTTTTAGTTGTCAGGTTGTGGAAGATCTCTGTAGCTGTTAAGTCATCAGGAGTAATTAATGTAGAGTAACTACCCATCAGGGCCAACAGTTTTTTACTTTCTAAGCAAAGTTATTTGGTCATCTATACAGTATTCGAAAAGATTAATAAATCATTAAAGGGATAGTTTGGCTTTTTTGAATTGGGTTTGTAAGGGGTACTTATCCATAGTCAGTGTATTACATGCAGTAGGTGTCAGGCAGGACTGCTAAGTATTGTAGTACTGTGGATGGAGGCAGCAGCAAAACGTATTTTAGCCACCCTAAAACAATCTGTAACAGTTTAGGGTATGCTATATTGGGAATATTTTCACCACTTTACCTTTCTGTCAGGCAGCCCTTTTCAACGGGGGAGCGATAACTGTTCAAGTTCCCCATCTATGCTCCGTCAAAGCCAGACTCCATTGAGAAAAACAGTAATTTTAGCTTGCTGAACACAGGAGCTGATGGTCTACTGCTGCCTTCATCAGTCAGTTAGTTTGTGTTTTTGTGTGATTCCGGTAAATCCAAAGTAACCCTTTAAATTCCCAAAGTCACATATTGCAAACATACTAACTGATTGAGGCAGTGGTAGACCAGCAGCTCCTGCGTTCAGCAAGCAAAATAACTGTTTTTCTCAATGAAGGCTGGCTGTGCAGAGAGCGATATACAGTAACTGCTTTAGTTCTGACAGAAAGGCAAACCAATGAAAATATTCAAATTAATAGCGTGCTCTGAAACTGATATTGATTATTTTAGGTGGGACATTTTTAGGCTAAATTATATACTTTGTTGTTGACCCGTTCACAGCAGTACTTTGCATAGCTTCTATGTCAGTCTTGAGCCAGCTTCTCCAAACTGGGGGTGTGCCGACATACATCTACTGTATGTAACTGACTGTGAATAAGTACCTTATACAACCCCACAATTCCTTTAATATTCTGACTCTGCAGTTTTAAATGATAAGTAAATATGTACATTTTGGTCCAAATGCTCTGCAGCCTTTTTCCAGAAGAGCTAAAGAGACAATTAAGTGTGCTGCTGAAGGAGAACAAAAGCCAGCCACAACCTGGCAACCTAAAAGTAGATATAACAGATACCAACAATGATTCAAAGGGTGTCTTATTAGAACTTGGTTCCTACTGTATAAAGATAAAAACTCTGAGCTTTAGCCAGATATTCACGAGGGAATAATACAAACAAATCTCACCAGGAGGGATTTATCTCCCCAACAATCTGATAGATCAGTGGCCCCTGTACACAGATTGTCAGTAAGGACAGACATAACGCAGGAGGCTTTATGCCTTTACACCTACATAAAAACATAGCTGAGACTCATATATTTTTATGCCCCACAGTATTTCCTCACTGCACACATTCCTGCGCCCTCTTACACCCACTTCACACCCCTAGAAGCTACAGTCATACAGTAGCTAAAGCCATGAAGCAGAGACTTGCTCCTGCACCATCACTGGCCTCTAAGGGAAGGTAGCTTATAGGGCTGCTGCTTTATAGAGGGTAAGGGTCTTACGTGATTTGTTTTTGATTGATCTCAGCTATCTGGGCAGCGTTGTGACCCGGTCCCCTACGCCGCAATAGGTAAGGGTCGGACCCATGTCTGAGAGGGGAGGGGTCAGCAGGGGGAGGGCTCTAATCACTCTCTCCTTTAAAGGGGAATCGCTTTGGGTTGTGCCTCTGTGCTGGATTCAAGTGAAGTACAACTAATGGTAATAATGACTGCAGGACACATTTGTCAATACACTTCCCAGGCACAGTAAGCCTGCTGTGGCGTAGGCTGCAGTAATTAGGCTTGTGAGCAAGCACGAGGAGCGGTTTTGGACTGTGGAGAAGCATTTTTGTCTTTGGATTGTCTTTTGAATACAGACATGTTTCCCTGCACCAAAAAAAAAAAGCCTTGAATCAATAGAGGACGCACATGAATGAATAGACTGGAGTATTCCCCTTTAAAGTTTTGTTCCATGTGCAAAATGCCATGCATGCATTCTCTAAACTTCTCTCTACGACCAAACAAATAACAACAATTCTCAAACTAAATTCTTTGTCACATTTGTTGTCCTAAGTGCTTTCGTTTTTCTGTCATGTGACTGTTTTTTAATGGCCATTTCCTCCTCCTGTCATGTGACTTGTTCTTTAACGGCCATTTCCTCTTCCTGCCATCTCCTCCCGTCAGCATGGTGAAGCCTCTGTACACAGTGTTCATGTTTATGAAAGTGTGCTGTACAGTGTTCATGTTTATGGATATGTACTATATTTAACACGCTGTGGCCTCTGCACACAGTTCATGTGATAATGGAAATGTTCTCTATCTGTCCAGGACTGTCTCTCACATTTGTCTCCCCCTCTCTGCTAATGGCTCTCAATCTCTCTCTCCACAGTGACAAATGATGGACAAGCATCTCTAAAGCTTTGTATTCCTATACCCTTCTGAAACAATACATGTTTGGCGCAACAACCTGACTTAACGCAACATTAAGTCAGGTTTTGAAGCTGTTTGTGTTTAGTTCTTTGGAAGGCAAAGAGCCACAGTGAGCCTCATGAACCTGAACTTAAACGTTAAAGAGTTTGCGAGGTTAATTTGATTTTATGCATCTTTCTATGAGAGATGGACAACAAAACCAGAGTATTCGGTATGAGGTAAAACAGCATACTGTGGCAGTGAAGCTGCTTTAACTTGATGTGATTATTGAACATTGATTATTTTCCATTCAACTTAGCATGTATCACTCATGAAATGAAAATAGTTCTTCAGCGTTCAAAAAGAGCTGATTATTATTTTATGTTTTAAAGCACACCTGCACACACTCTTCATATTATCACACTCAGCAAACTCTCAGAGAAATGCTGAAAACAGTTGTATTGGAAGATATTTATTTTATTGTTGTTATGGGAACAGTGATTTTATAGTTCCAGAAATTATTTTCATTTTATGAGTTTTATACAGCAAAGAGACCAATAATGCCCGCATTTCTGAAGCAGTCACTATTTGAAGACCCAAACCTGCAATGTGTATTTGTTTCCATTGTCAGTACGGTCACCAGTGCTGTGTTCACACTGAATGCAAAGCGAATTTTTGCCTAACATTGCTTGTGGGTATATAGCTGGAGCATATTTTGCAACCGGCAAATATTTGCCTTTGTAGCTGTGCTAATGGTTGTGTTAACTAACCAGTGGTGTGCCCATAAATTTCTCACAGGGGTGGCCAGATAGGGCTGCACTGAAAATCCACTGAAACTCTTGGGCTGGAGCACCAAAACCAAAAGCCATAATTGAATTTCAGGAATTTGATTATGGTGTTGAAGGCTAGTTGAAACCCATGTCAGTATGGAGAGTTATGGATTTGCGCACTGATATACTTTGACCCGTAATTACCCATAGAACCCATTTTCATTCAGATATCTTGAGTTAAAAGTTCAAGGGACCTCTTGCCAGTTGTCCCCTCACCAAAATTTTGCCTAAATGATGAGCATTATTTAGCCCACTTTCCAACAAGCTATGTTGACATGGTTGGTACCAATAGACAACACTGCTACCTTTGTGCTAGCTTAAGAAATGAGCCTCTTTTTTTATTTATTTAACCTTTATTTAACCAGGAAGTCCTGTTGAGATTAAAAATCTCTGTTACAAGAGAGACCTGGCCGAGGTAGCAGCCAATCAAAACACATTAATATAATACAAAAACCTACAATAAAACAACAACTATTCAAACATAGTGACCTCTCAAGAAAAACAAGCACATGTCTCTGTCACCACATTCTTAATGGTGCCCTTAAAGTTATCGATGGATATCCATCCATCCATCCATATATGGATATGGATGGGACAGGTGGGGAAGGCAGCTGATGGCTAACATGGTTCGTGTAAAGTACAACTCATAACTGGGCTCAAGTGATGCGAACACGGTAATTATGGAGACTTTGTGCTCTGAACCAGCGTTCAATGTGGATATTGCTGAGAAGCAATTCAAAATAGCTTACAAAAGCCAAACGACTCCCATGGCTTCACTCACTAATCTCTGAGCCCACTCCTTTTTTGTTCTGTACAGCACTGACGTTGAGTCGTAGAGGTCTGGGTGCCCACGGACGATGACTGTACCATTTACTTCTCTATACTTCCTGGTAAAGCTGATAGGTGTTAGCGTTGCTCACGTCGCCTGGCACAAATTTGTGCCTATTTTTGTCTGTGCAATGACTTTGTATATAATCTCACCACAGGAAACGCTTGCTTTGCTTTCTGTGTGAACACACCATAAGACTACAAAATGTCCCTGGTTTTAAATTACAATTGTGAGACCTAAAATTTTAGATCACTATATATCAGTAACACTTCAGCCTTTAAGAATAATGTGTAATCTGCATTACCATAATTTCTATAAATGCTTGACTGGGTCTTTCATGTAATGATTGTTTGAGAAGAAACTTAATAGCCAATAAATTCACCAAATCCACCTTATGTCCGCTCTTCTTTCTTTCTCTCACTTTCTCTTTTCTTTCCCTTTTTCTTTCTTTCTTTGAGTCTAACTTTTATCATCCATCACCGCAGATAGAAAGTGGAAATTCATCATCTTAGTGAAAGGGCTCTCAGTAGAAGTGCAAGAGCTCATCAAATCATATGATACTGGAAATAACAATGCAAAGTGCCGTTCTGTCTTTTCACATCTGAGACGGGACCGAACACGACTGTTGGATTAATGCAGAACAACGTATGCTGTGCTGTCTCTCTCCTCCTCAGGGAACCTCTAGGTGCGTCTAGTGATCCTGCCGGGTCTGAGAGCTTACCAGCACTGCTACACCACTGTATTACTAAAGCCAAGGGAGTGGCTGCCAACAACAATAACAACACAACCTCCGGAAGTAGAACAGGTTCGTCTAATGATTACAGGAAGATTAATCACTGAAATATGTGGGTGGTGTGTCACTCCTGTGCTTCTCTCTGCCTCCCTTCCAGGTGTGTGTCCCTCTCAGACCCAGCAGCAATCTCAGACACCCCAAGAGGGAGAGGATCTCCGCAGAAAGAGGAAAAGGCAAAACAAGAAGAACCCCTATCTCTATTTGACCTCCTTCCTGCACCGCAGGAGGTCTGAGGAGGACCAGAAAGGCATACTGGCCAGTGCAGACTCCGAGGGCCCAAATTATGGGACTCTCCGCTGACCCGTGTGCCCACCAAGCCATTGGACTCGACTTAACTGACCTCCCCTGAAAAAGTAACCCCACCTCAGCCCTCCCTGCTCCGCCTCTGTCTCTAGCTAATACATTTCTTATAATCTCTAAAAGTTAATCGGCGTTTTGGGGAGCGGGAAACATCCAGCTGACTACTCCGGGAGGTTGGGAATCTCATTTGAAGACAAGAACAATGGCTTTTCTGAGTTGTCACCACCACTTGTCTCTGAGGAATTTCACTTGAAAATGCTCTGAAAATATATAATGTATATAAATAGTAAAAACAAGGGAATTAAGCTTCCTCCTACAGTAATAAAAATGTGTTGGTTGAGTATGTCACAACACGTTAAAGATTTTTCACTCACTGGTCATTGAGGGGTCCATCTCTTTAGGTTTTTCAGTGATACAGTGTACTGTGAAGCCTGGTGCGTCCTCGGACACGGACATGAGTCTACCTTTCCTACAATACAAATAGTGTCAGTATTTAAACACAGGGTTCTTACCACAAAATATACCTCAGAGTAAACGCAGAGTTGCTGTAATTCTTGTGGTATACTGTACGTACTTGACCTTTTTACATATGAAACGTATGGATAAAAAGGTTTATATCACACTCCGCACTCATTCAGACAGATAATATGGCCTAACTTTATCTAATTTAGAAGCTTTTTACTATCAGTAACGGCTGGCATCTTGTGTTTCTTTCCATGTATGATCCAATGCCAACTCCAGTGCTTGATGGCTCAGTGTGTTTACACTTATCATTACAGCACCGCATTAAGATCATAGCCTTCATGAGAGCTCTCAAGATAATTTGGGACTTACACGCTCGACAGAGGTTGGACTCGTAGGGTTAGAAGAACGGGGTGATGAATTGTGAAGTGTACTGTAGTATGTATTTCATTATTGAGGAATCATTTGTGAAACGTGGCACGTCTCGAGGTGCCTTTTTTTGCCTTTTCTCTCTTGTTTTTTCTAACATAAACTGCCTTTTCCTTCGCCTTCTCATATGTTTCTCTTCTGGGGGGCGGGAGTGAGGGACTCCAATATTCTGTGTTTTTACTTTCTCTGCCAAGGACACATGAGAGAAAATGCTACCGAAAATGCATAACTCTTGTTTTTTTGTGTTTGTTTTTTGTTTGTTTTTTTTAACATTTATATTTTAAATGGGTACCTGCTTCAACTGTGTATATCTAAGTAATAGGACAGAACCAGAATACCCATACAAATAAAAAAAAAAGCTTAAATTCAAAAAATGGCAAATAAATCCAGTAGCTTCAGTGGAAAAATACAGAGGCACTGCGCATGAGTTTTCATGCAAGAAAGAACAAACCAGTCGAGTAAGGATGTTAATGTTTAACAGCAGCTGTTAGAGGAGAATGTGATTGCTTCATAAAGCTGTTAACAAGCAATGGGAAATCTTCAAACAATGGCCACCCTGACTGTTTATCTTTAACAACTGTATATTACTTGCTAGCTACTTCTCTGTATGTTTGTTCATTTCTTTCGACACTAACCGATAATGAATGTATGTTTTGCTGTACAGGAAATGAATGTCCCGATGTCACAGTACATTGAATGACCCATTACGTTGTTTATAGTGCGGCTGCGATTGGTGAGCTGACCAGCTGGCACACGAAGTCCAAAATTGTTTAACTTCTCTGTGTGTTATTCCTGTATGCGGTAATAACTAACGGGCCCCCACACAGGTTCTGAGCCAAGCTTTCTTTACTTCCAACGGCTACGAAACAACTGAGTTCCTTTTCCTGCTAACGCTAGGCCAATAGAGTGCTGCAGGAATGAGTCTTAATACCCGAAAATGACTTAGCATTTTAGCACTCCTGTTTCCCTTGTCTCAAAGTCAGTGGGTTAGATGCCTGAAATAAGGTCTGTGGTACACTCAAGCGTAAGAGACTTTCAGGTTTTGTTCTACGGCATAAAATTTGTCAGTAAATACCCCACTTGAAAATTTTAAAGACTTTAAGTGTATTAAAAATGACAGTTGCTAACAAGTAGCTGAGTAAGACTAGGCTAAGTCTTAGCCTAACGTTAGCCTTATGCTACTGGTGATTGCATTCTCAAAAATCGTAAAAGTGGTGTTAGTTTGTAAAGATTATCTTGCCGAACAAAACATATAAGTCTCATAAACTTTTTGTTCGCCTCAGCTCTTATTTTTTGCAGTCATCCAAAATCCAATGGAAAAATCCCATAGGCCAAGGCGACCCTGACACCCGTGTTGGCGCATCCCTGCAGCACTCTATCACTCAAAGTCACATCAGATATGTTTCCATCTGCTGCGAACAAATCAGAGGTCTAATATCCACATGAATGAATCGACTCAATGTCTGCATACTGAAATCTCTTTTGACAAGTGAGAGAGTGATGATTGCCTGAAAGTGAGCGTCGACGCGCATATTCTACTTTAACAAATTGGTTTCCTGTAAGATACGAGTGAGAAAAAAAAATCTATATTTGTTATGTACTGTACATGGTATGTATTGTATTTGTAAAGATGAATCAAACCATGTTTTACAGGAAGACGTTCTTGTATGAGGATGTATGAAAAGACGGGGAAGGGATCCCAAGGAAAAAGAAATTAGATTATATATAAAAGTATTTGCTTACAGTACGGCTTTAAGTGGATAATGTTTCTAAAACATTTTAAGGTGCCTCATTTGTCATACTTTAGCAGACATTATTTTATCTGAGAAGAAAAGAAACCTTAATGTTAGTACCGTACAATGTATTATTGCCATAGCCCGCTGGCTGCACAAGTTAAAGTAGTATTTTCTCTGATGTATAGTACGTGAATGCCCATTGGACAAAGCTTTAGAAGCAGAAGTGTGTCGCCCTCTATAATAATATCCCTGGAACCAAGTAATACTGTATTTTGCCCGTTCATGAGCACACATGTAGATTCACTCCAGATCGTTTTCGCCTTCAGGTGTCCAAAGCAAATAAACTGAAGGAAACTTTTTTCTAAGAGTCACAGACATGCTATAGTCATGTACAATACGTGCTGTGGAGGAAATTGTGTTTACATTAGTTTGATAAAGAAAAAGTGTGTTAGGGCATAGTTGCTTTGAACATTACGACTTGGTGCTATGTTTAACTTTGTGGTGCTGTAGAATAGAGGTCTAAAGATTTTTTTTTCTTTTTTTTGTTCTGTTTCCACAAGCAACTCTTTCGGCCCTGTGTGTTTGAGCAACTAAACTAGCTCCGGTAGACACTATAGGTCCTTATCATAACAGTATCATGGTGTGATGACAGTGATAGACAATACTGGAAAAATAAGTAGTATAACCTCAAATAATAGAGACTTGTGACATTCAGATGAACTCAAGATGACCTGTTTTCTATAGTGTGTTTGCAATGTCTGTCTGTGCTTCCAAGGTACCCTCTCTAAAGTATATTTGTGATGATATTGAGAATATTAACCCAGCCTAAAAAGGAGAAACATAACCTGATTTAGATTAGTACACGACCACGGGACGCGTGGGAGGGAATCTGAGAGCATCGTCAGGTCATGAGGGGATCTTTTCTACACACTTCCTGTTAGGTCTACCATCTTTGGTTAACAGCACTGTTTTCAAGCACACTACTGCAGGGGCGTAACCGTCTCACGTCATCTCACCACCCTTTTTGACGGTAGAATTCCTACTAGTACTGTACAGTATAGCCATGAGTCACACCACATTTGTATTTATTGCCGATTCTCCTGGTAGAAAGGAAAGCTCATACATCCTCTCCGTGGGTTTTAAAAACGAATGGATGTCGTCTTCCGGGCTCTTTTTTGCATATTCAACAGAAACATGTACAGTGTTTAAGAGGGCTGCTTTGGACGTACTGTTAGCTCTTTTTTTTTTTGTTTGTTTGTTTTGTTTCTGTTTGTTTTTTTCTGCTTACAGCTTTTAGTGCATCACTAGGTGCTGGTAGGATGATACTTAGAACCAATTTGATTTTTTATTGTATTAATCTTGCATGTAGAGACAATACAGAAAAAGAGAAAAAAAAACAAAAACGCCTATTTAGCAATCATTCATGGACATCCGAGCTGGTTGTTATTGGACGGAAAATAGAAATATGTAGTATTTTCTATATTCTCTGTTTTTTCATGTGTACCAGCACTGAGAAACTAGAATGTATTATTATCGTAGGCTACAATAAGCACTACATCGTTGACTGTTTTAGCTAATGCTCATACTCAAGCAAACCAAGTAGTGCTTAAAAAGGAAGAAAATTTACTACATTTCATTTCATTTCCATCCACTGAACTCTGTGCTGTACATCACATGTTTACATTCTGTATCATATGTTGTTTATTGGTTTTATTTTGTACATAATTTGTCTCCATTCTTTAAGTCAACAATGTTCATATGTAAATATCTCAAAGCAAAAACATGTTTTTTTTTACTTTTCTCTTTTTTAAAACAATAACCTGATGTTTCTCTTTTTTTTTTGTTGTCGGATTTTAAACTCGTCATTCTGTTATGTCACTACATCAGGTATTACGCTTCACTTAACTTTTTGTGAGCAATTAACTCATACTGTATGGTGCTGTACCAAAGCCTTATGTATAATATTTGTATTACTTTTCTCTCGTTTGCCACTGCTGTCCAGTGAATTCTGTATCGTCTGAGATCATGTCTTACTCACTCTTCATGTTCAACTGCCATGGATCTCGTTTCTTTATTGAGTAAACGGAAACCTGAACGAACTATGATGTAAAAAAACACTCCGGCCTGTCACCAACTGGCCCGGAGGTGTAGTGACAGTCACCATCAAAAGCCTTTATAGGGAAAAATGCACAGGCTCACTCCTGGTGGCTCACCATGACGTAGACATGGGCCTGGCACATGATCTATGCTCTATATATGGCATGTCTATGAGAATATGAAAGCAGTGTTGTATTCATGTCACCATATCATTTCAAATGCTTAGTCCCATACGAAATTTTCCTCTCAAATTTTTGTATTTTGATATAATAAAAAAATCAAAAGAGGTTTTATTTTGCTTGTGGTTTTGTTTTCTTGGAGCTCCTCTGATCAGTGAGGAAGAAGGTGTAGTTCATGTGCTGGACACAGGGTGTAGGTGTTGGGCAGAGAGTGGGGAAGATAATGTGGGGACAGGAGCAGCCTAATCAGGTCAAGGTTTTAAAAAAAATAAATAAATAAATACTAGGACACACTAGCAGCAGCCCATGAGTTAAAGTGCCAGGTTTCAAATTCAGTTTTACCTCAAGTATCGCAGTTATCCTGTAAATGTAATCTCAGATCTGACAAATGCAGCTTACCTGAGAACAAATGTGTTGGAGTGAGATCAAAGGCTGTGTTTATATGCACGCATGTTGTTGAATGATTAATATTTTGACCCCAGCTCTGCCGTCTCCACCCAGACGTTCAGGAATGAATTGTGTGGCCGCTGAGCCAGAACAAGGAATACAAATAACTTGAAAGAGGATGAGGTTCATCAGAATGACCTTTGTGCTCTTGTTCAAATTCCCCGTGGCAGGCTGGGAAACAAACAAATGAGCAGACATCTGCATACACCTGAGGAGTGCAGTTAATCCACCGCTCAAACAAACAAACCTTTACAGGCCTAGTGATATAAATGCTGCATTATCTGCAGAACCTATTAAAGAATAAAGTTTAATTGTTTTGTATTTCTCACCAGCCATTTTATTACACGTTTTAAGTAAAACAAGTTATTCTTAAAAGTGACTTTGGGCTGCAGTTTACAATTATTATTACTATTATTATTATTATTATTATTATTATTATTATTATTATTATTTTATTTTATTTATTTATTCATTTATTTTTTAATTTATTTGGAATAATTTCTTGGAGATTTGCAAGGAAACTACGCAGTTTTTAGTCAGTTTTCTTTATAGTTTCCTTGGAGATTTGTCCTCTCCTGAGGTTGCTAGGCAACCAGCTGAGACTTGTGGAAGTTGCTGCAATCTGTAGTTTTGTTTTTTTTTATGTTTTTTGAACAAGTCAAACAAATCAGGTGTTTACTAGTGAGCTTTAGGAATGCCAATATGTGTATTTTTGAACTTTGGACTGACCTAGGCTAGCTCTTTATGTTTTTTGAACAAGTCAAACAAATCAGGTGTTTACTAGTGAGCTTTAGGAATGCTAATATGTGTATTTTTGAACTTTGGACTGACCTAGGCTAGCTCTCCCCCTGTTTACAGTCTTAATGCTGAGCAAAGCTAGCTGTAGCTTCATATTTTAACAGACAGACATAAGAGTTATAAATACATGTTCCCAAAATGCAGTGGAGGAGGAAGCACTCACATCATTTGTAAAAGTTATAATACCACAGTGCAGAAATACTCTGCTGCAAGTAAAAAGTCCTGCAGCTGGTAGAGTTTCCTAAAGATGTAGCTAATTAAATCTAGGGTACTTTATGTACAGCTGCGTGGCTAAAAGGTCCAGTGTAAGGATTTAGGGGAATATATTGGCAGAAATGAAATATTACACAATAAATATGTTTTCTTCAGTGTATAACCACCTGAAAATAAGAATTGTTGTGTTTTTGTTACTTCAGAATGAGCCGTTTATATCTACATAGGGAGTGGCTCCTCGTCTATAAAGTTGGCCATGTTGCACCCCCATGTTTCTATAGTAAGTGGACACACCAAACACTGACTCTAGATAAAGCCATTAGTGTTTTGTGTGATGGCCACCATAGCTCTCCTACATGCTTTGCACATGGGAGAAGTTTCAGTCAGTTGCAATCTCCAACCTCACCGCTAGATGACACTAAATCCTACAGATCTTTATCCTAAAATAACATTAGATTAGAATTAGAATGCCTTTTTTGTCATTGCACGTAGCATACAACGACATTTGTTGTCTCTCGTTAAGGAGAACTCTATTCTTTCATGCACACACACGTATACATTAAAAAAACACTGGATAAGTAGCCTATAAAATATAACATGTATGTACATAAAACAGAGCAAAGTGCAGTGTGCTTGTTATTGAAATAATGTCATTGTTGTAGTAGTAATCTGAATCTGTAAAGTAACAAGTAAGTGAGTATATATAATAAATGTAATGGAGTAAAAAGTACAACATTTCCTTTTGAGATGAGGTAGCATAGATGTATAAAGTCACATAAAATGGAAATGCTTAAGTAAAGGACAAGTAACTCAAAATTGTTACCATCATTGACTAATATAGATAGTTTTTGTACCACTGCTAACATGTTGAACTATTGATGTAAGAAGTGGCAACAAATGATAATTGGAATTGCCTTGATTAATGACAGAAATTATTAATATATTGTCAAAATAGTTGCAGATCTTGTGTCAAACTCAATCCAAAGCCATAGCCATGGAGTAAACAATGACCCTATATAAATTACACAGACAGCGCAACATAAATGATCAATGTTTTAGTCGGATTCCACATGGGCTATCTGAAAAAATATAATGTAATAAAGACGTTAATGTTGGTTGAATGAAAGTTCCGTTATGATTATGATCACAGTTGCTAATGATTATTCTGGACAGCGGTGTGTGGTTGCCTGTTGCAGAATGATACATTTTTTATGTATATTTCTCATCAACAATTGGGTCGAGGGGCCTTTAGAACATATTTGAATTATAGGGCCCCAAAAATGTCACCATGCAGTAATCACAAAGTGTCCCTATGGCCCCCCAGCACAAAGAGGACTGTCTATATTTCACAGTGTCTCCTTCAGTGGACAGGCAGAATAAGATGATGTATCAGGATAAAGTAATTTGCACACCAGGTTTCACTCCTCTCACTGTTACCACCCCACCTACACTAGATGGTTATGTAATTCTGTACCAAGCATTACCTAACACCACACAACTTGCCAGATGGGGCTCCTCGGGCTGGTGAATATTATCAAACAGGGGGGGGGGGGCTCATGCATATACTCTCACGCCTGCTTCACATTCAGGTCCTTGACATTGAAAAAGGTCTGGGAACCCCTGGGGCTGAAATATCCCAGGCGCGGGCACGAGATCAGTTGTGCGCGCTCCCGGCGCCGAGTGCAGAACCACAGCAGTCAGACAGAGAGCCAGCCAGCCAGCCAGCCAGCCGCGGCTCCCCGGAATGACTCCCACACTGCCTCAGCGATGTCGCAGCCGAGCATAGTTTTTATCCCAAGAAATATCTACCTCAGATGATCGGCTGTGAGCCCGCGTGTGTGTCCGAGAGAAGCGTTTCTGTAGTGCGATGCTGACAACATGTTTCCTCGTCGAGAAGCTCAGCGCTGTGCAGCATAGAGGAGGCAGCAGAGTGGAGCAGCGTGCACAGTTACAGGTAGGCTGCTGCTCAACACGGATTGACACTGAATGCTGCACTAATATCACTGGGCTGGTGTCACTGCACTGGAGATCTGCCTTCATCTTCCCACCTGATCCAGCCTTTTTTTTTTTTAACATCACTGAGCCAGTCAATATTAGGTTGTGTGTGTCTGAATGTGTGTGTTTTCCTGGCTGACCGGTGATCTGTCAGGCCCAACAGGTCAGAGTACACCGGTGTTAAACTTTTCCCACTGGTTCCCAGTTGAGTTTCCAGTTGAGTTTCGAGGGCTGGTGATGTGTGTGTGGTTGCATCACAGGTTATGAAAACAAATCTGAGTTTATCTGTCAAGAGGATTTTGGTGCTGTTTTTCTAGGAATGATGTGGGTGGGCACAAAATGATAAAGGCCTGGATAATCTGTTGGAATACAGTGCGGCCCTGCCCAAAGTGCTGCCCACAGTATCTGACCTCATAAATATTTGTTTTATTATTTTATATTCTTGAGTATTCATAGCTGTCGATGAAACTGTACTGCCATTTTAAGCCTGCACACTGTTGTGTTGCATTACTGTATAATGTATGTGATGTATTACTGTAGCCTGTACTGTGAAGCCTGCATCATACACCTGTGTGTGTGCACCAGAAGGTTCAGTGACACAATCACAGATGCATGATTTATGTAGACTTGGAACAATCACTCAAGTAATCTCTTAGGTGTACAACAGGAACTTAATGGGCAACTATTTTGAGAATCAATTAAACATTAAGGTCATTTTTAAAACAGAAATTACATGTCACTCCCTCTTTATGGATCAAATGAGTTGACGATTAATCAAGAAAATAATCAGCACATTAAAGGTCCAGTGTGTAGGATTTACTGGCATCTAGCAGTGAGGTTACAGAACTAAAACTTCTCCTGTGTGCCAAGTGCGTAGGAGAACTATGGTTGCCAACGCCACAACACAAATTGCCCTGTGTAGAGCCAGTGTTTGGTTTGTCTGTTCTGGGCTATTGTAGAAACAAAATGGCGGACTCTGTGAGAGAGGACCCGCTCCGTACTCCACTTATTTTCAGGTGATTATAAACCAAATAAAACATATGTGTGAACACTATGTACCATTTCTGCCATAAGTCCCTAAATCATAATCAATAAAGAAGCTAATCACTAGTTGGAGCCCTACAATATATTGTGAAGCATGCAATATTTTTATGTGTGTTGGAAGATGTGGGGACAAAAAACACGTTAGGTGTTTCATACAATCTGAAATGATTAATCATTAGACACAAAAATTAAACAACTATTTTCAAAACCCATTAATAGTTTTCCAAGCAAAAATGCCAAACACTATCTTGTTCCAGCTCCTTAAATTATGATAATTGGCTGCTTTTCTTTGTTTTATAGGTCAACCAACAGAATATTTTTTAGGTTTCTGACTTGTTCTGACAAAACAAAGCTTCCCCTTGTGCTTTGGCAAATAGTTTGGGACATTTTTTTTGCTAATTCCTTCCATTTAAGGACAAAAAATGTAATTCAGTGAGTAAAGAAAATAATCTACAGAGAAATTAATTAAGGAAATTGCACCCCAACAACACGGATTGTGAAGCATTTACCTAGCCTGGAAATCCAGACTCAAATCTAGAAAGATTTTGAGTCTGGCCCTCACCGATACACCCTTCCTACCCAAGGGGCGGCACTAACTGAGGCATATTAAATGCCGCCACATGCCATTGGATAGCACGATGGCCATTCAGAGCAAAAAACAAGGTGACGTATTCATTGCACTAAACCCCATTTGTTTGCCGACCAGTGGGGCTAACTGATATATTATGCGTTTGCTGTATCCCGTCGGCAAAACAGCAAAAATGTCCTTCCTGGAAATGAAGGCTTCTAGGGCAGTCTTCTGTTCCTCTCTCTAGGAAAAAGATAAGGGTAGCTGGCTTAGCGTTTCTTCCAAAGCTAAACTGAATGGACGCGGTCCTTCGGCAGCTGCCATCTTATCTTGGCTGTTTACTTTTCGACTCCTGCAGCGCCGTCGTCATCATGTTACGCCTGCCCAGAGCCCGTCTTTGTCAGATAGACTCATCTGATTGGTACGATTGGCGATTCAACGGGCTCTGCTCGTCGGGGCCAGATTCCCATGCAGAGCAAATTCGAATTTGCTAGGGGTGGGGTATCTGGATTTCCAGGTTAGCATTTACCCACAATAAACAAAACTTGAAGGGAGGATAAAATAATATGTACAAATGATAGGTTCATTAGGATTGATAGAAAAGCACTTGACTCAATACAGTAAACTGTTCTGGTTATCAATTTATTGTTTCAGCCATTTTTAAACATAAAACCTTAACATTCACTGGTTCCAGCTCATCAGTGGTGAGGATTTGCTGCCTGTCTTTATCATATGTGACAGTAAACTGAATATATCTTTGTCTGTTGGAGTGTTCGTCCAACAAAGCAAGCTTTTTGATGACATCTTAGGTTTTAGGATATTGTCATGAGTATTTTGCATTATTTCCTAACTGTTAATAGACCAGATGATTCATAAATTCATCAAGAACATTATAAGTTTATAGAAAATAACACAGCCTTTTGTGATATTGTGAAGCCCTTACCTACAATGTGCAGTACCTGTATATGTGCAGAGTACCCGTATATGTGCAGGGACAAAATAATAGGTACATTTTTGGTATCTTATGATGTAATACAGTACAATACTACAACACAATCACAGCCTCTAAATGCACCACAGAGGTGAAGCTTTACAAAAGTAGTAATTGTTGCAGGGATGTTGTATCGGATTGCATTATATTGAGCAGGTGACTTGTGTCACTGTGTGGGAGTTTCTGTGACATCCAATATTGCGCTGGTGAGCCAGTGGCACAGTGGCATGGCTTTATCCTCCACAATCACTGTCATATTCCTAAAATATTTGCCCCACTTTCCTCTTATTCTTTATCTTTATTGTTTTTTGTTTTAGTGGAAGTAAATTCGTGCTAAAAACAGGCTCATACTCCACTGTAAGGCTTAGGCTTAGGTGACAGATCGGCTTGTTGATTAAATATTTGGGTCTTTGTTGTCTACAACTTAATCGCCCTGCTGTTCACCCTGCTTTCTACCCTTCATCTGTGACCCTGATGGTTGCAGGACAAAGATTGAGCCCTGACACAGACTCAGTGGGAGATGAAATAAAGTTAATCTCACTCTGGTAGATTTCAAGAAGATTACAGGGTCATATGACCCCACCTCCTCATCCTTTTCTCTCAGAAAGTAAACTGGGTGACAAGGCTCCAGTAAATATGGTCGGTTTAAGATATTTCCTGCATTGTGGCTGACTGAGAGAGCATGCAGCACACCGGCTGTCTGAATCCTGTCAGATTGGAGGAGCGACGATGTCATCGGCTTGGGCAGATTGTCTGATGGTGATGGTGATGATGTGTCAATGCTTGTGGTCAAGGGTTCCTCCAAGGCCTCATTTTCCCTCCCCGTGCTAACTCATCCTCACTCTGGAGGAGCTTCAAGTCACGATGGACGGGAGAGAGGTTACCATGGCAACCGTGGGCCCTTCTCCACTGCGTCTCTCTCGCTTGTGTTGACTGCATTCCAGAGCTCAGAATGAGAGCATGAAACCAACTTTACACGGGCCTGTCGCATCCTCTGAGGGTAGACGATGTTTGTGTTTCAAAACTGAGACATGGTAAAGGTGCACTTAAAGCTGTTAATTATTTTTTTAAAAATTGATAATTGATCACATGACTATGTGTAATTGAAAGGGATTGCTCGTGGTCAGAAAAATCACCTTACGCTTTTACCTGTCCGAGCAGCACCGTTGATCACAAGCACACAGATTGGTACACGTAGCTGTCAATCATGACGTCAAAGCCCCTTTTTTTAGCATCAAAAAACTCATTTAAACCAAGTGTATTAGAAATATGAACATGTGAACATAGATTAGCATGACGAGAACTACCTTAAATGACAGAAACCATCTTTGGGAAAAGTCTATTTGGTGTGTACTTTGATTTTTTAGTTCGACCCCATGTCTAATCTGTAATATGGAGGGGGTGGGGTTTATGACCTATACTGCAGCCAGCCACTGGGGATAATCAAAATGTTTTGGCTTCACTTTTGGGGAGCTATCATGTTGCCCATTTTTATTTATAATCTGTGGTCATACCCCAATGATATGATGAGATATGACACTGTGTCCCAGCCTTCATTTGATAGCCTTGCTCAGTACTAAACAGCAGACAGACACAGTTAGCAACTAGCTGGTGAACATAGTGGAGCATCTAGCAGCTAAACAGACACATATTTCCCTCAGGAGTTGATGGAGAGCAAAACAGAGCTAGAAAGAAAGTAAATATTGGACTCCAAATAAATGCTAATGTTGCTCCACATCTACTAGATGTGTAAATAAATAACTGTTTAAGTCTGTCTAAGTGTTGTGTTTACAGCCTGCCTACAAGTGGCCAAAAAATCAGTTATTGCAGGTTTAAGTAATTAGTTTGGCATATTAGCATAAAAAGACTAAAAAGTCTCCTGCAGAAATGTAAAGTTAAACGCTTCAAGGTACAAAAATGTGTGGCCTGTGGCTTGTACATAAGGTTGCAACTTGCAACCATACTGCATGTACTGGCATTTGTGGCTGCATTACAAAAGAGGACAGCTAACAGAGAGAATGACAAAGCAGCCTTATTATTACCCACCTCATTATTACTCTCCACAATACCTGCTCTAATTAGCTGGCTAATGTTTCTATTATGACAGTGTGACTTTGTTGTGTGTGTAAAATTACAGTCCATCTTAAACAATGTATGTGTACTTGTCCATAAAAGTACTAGGTGCTGTATTTGCATCAATGTGTGACACTGAAAAAGATGAAATGGCAGTTTCTCCTTCTTCTCTGCTTTATTCTCTCCCTCCTCTCATATGTGAAGGAGAAGCTGTGACTCACTTAGATGCATCTGCCGTGTGCTTGTAGCTACAACTATGTAGGCAGCCATTCTTCATGTCGACGCGCTCGCTGATACCGGCTTCATAAACAGTGTGCGAGATTGTGTAGGCTGCCCTATTTTTCTTGAGAACCGCCATGTAGGCCATCTGATACCAGGGCAACATCCTTCTGTGCTGCTTCAGTCTCCTGACATCAGAGGAACGTCTCGCCCTATAAGTATGACAGGTAGATGAGTAGCTTTGTTTAGTACTTCTTGATGTGACTGAGAGAGGAGTTGTGAAAAGATGATTTCTGCCTGAGTTACAGCAGTTGATTCCAAGGCTTACAACATGAAACCGGTGTCAGAGATTTTGTGGCTCCTGGTTTGACATTGTTCTATTTTCCCCTGTTATGATACAGCGCAGTGTCAGTATGTGCCACCTGTGGACAATGACAGAGCAAGATCATCTCCTAAAATTGTGACCTTTTTTTTTTTTTTTACTGTTGTGACAGCTTCGTCTTTTTATAGCTCAGTCTATTTGGGGCATTTCCAAAATAGTCTACTTTTCATGTATTGTAGTGCTTGCTTTAAGAACACTCTCCTCTTCATATGTTGCTCCCTGTTGTCTTCATCTCCTCTCCCACAAAGTCTTGCACATCAAAAAGAAAAGCGAGTGACTCCTCTTACCAGGCGGGCAGCTTTGAAAGCACGCAACTACCCAGCCTCCTCTGCAAAGTGAAGTACAACATGTCCCTACACTTGACAAGACTCACTGATGTCTGATGTGGTACAATCAACAAGGTCGGGCATCGCACTGTGCACCATGCAACTTTTTTTTTTATCATGGGATGCATGCAGCTGCAAGTAATCTCTGCCCTCCATCAGCACCACGTAGCCAAAATATAAACGAGTTGGAGATAATCATATCTTGATGACTGCGGTTTGTTGTTGTGTTGCCCCACATATTTAAGTGGCACTGATTATATTACTAGTACGTCTTCTGCTTCCAGTTCTGCATAAATGTGACTTTGCAAACACTTTTCCCCAAGTGACCCTTATAAAACTGCACTTGTGATATAACACATCTCAACAGTAAATTAGTTTGCTGCCTGTGTAATGCTCTGGCTCTCCTCTGGCAAGGTTACGGTGTCTGTTAGAGGGGAGATCCAGCATGAGATGTGGATAGAGTGGAGACCGATCTGGCCTGTATTCCTGGCTGCTCACATTCTGCTGAGTCAGGAGGTTTTTGTGGAAGTCAGTCAACAGCAACTCAGTGAGGCTACGAGCCAGAGGGGCTGGTGGGGAAACTGCTACTACAGCAGCAGTTGGGGCTGGTCAATCTATTCATTACTCCAAACATTTTCTGCCTTGATTAGCAGACCTGCCTTTTGTTAATTGGAGGGATTTTCTTTTTAATGATGTGGCGAAACCTCTGAGGTGTAAGGAGAGGCCTGTTTGTGCCCACATGCACAGAAGTTATTGTTTAACGCCAAGCACCCACATGTGTCCTGAAACTAGTTATGGGAAGATTGCAGAGGAACGTTAGGACAAGGCTAGTTATGCTTCATCAGGACATTCCCTCTGTTTGTTTACAGCACATAAAGACAAGAGGTGTAATAATGGAGTCTGGTAGAGTGAGCGTGATAGGGACTGTCACAGTGTCTGTATTCTCATGGATAAAATATGGGTATGTAATATAAAGAACATGTAGAAATATATTCGGAACAAATCAAAATTATTTTCCCTGTGTAATACATTTGGCTTTTTGCAACAGTATATCAAAGAAGAAATAGTAGGGAGTGAAGGGGCCAAACAGCAAAAACAGCCCCACACCAAAAGCACACACAAGCATGTGAACACGTCCATATGTTAGTACTTCATGTGATAGAGTGCTACATGTCCCCTGGTTTTCTGTGTGCCTGTTAGTTTGCAGCAAATTTGATTAAACACAGCATTACTTAGGCATGGATGGATTAATGAACGGGTCTACCAGGCACAGGCCCAGGGGCCTGAAGGGGCAGGGGGCCCCCTCAACAGAAGGGACTCAAAATGACCGCAAAGAAACATAAAACAACAAAATGATGCAAAACAGCTGCAATGACCCACAAAGAGACTCACAGTAACTACAAAAGGGGACAAAATAACCACAAAGACACTCAAAATGACTACAGAGGGGCCCCAAACAACTAAAAAGAGATGCAGAGTGACCACAGACACACAGAAAACTACAAACTACAAAGCAAAACCACAGAGAAAGAGGCTAAACAACTATAAAGTCTGTGTGTCTTGCTCCTGTGTAGGAGAGGTGGTGGGGACTTCTGCATGTCTGTGCCCAGGGGCGCACTTTATCATAATATGCCCACGTATGTAGGAACATGCAGCATGTGAGCAGGGCAGCATGCTGGTGAAGTGGTTACTAGTCTTGCCTCTCAGTAAGAAGGTGCTGGGTTTGAACCTGGCTGCTGGGTGGGGCTTTGCTGTGTTGAGTTAGCATGTTCTCGTGGTTTCCTACAGGTGCTCCCACAGTCCAGTTACAGGTCAGACTGACTTGTGATTCTAAAATGTTGTCTTTCTTTATGTGTCGGCCCTGTGCACTCAGCCTCTGGCCCAATGTGAGCTGGGGCTGGAGCTAATCCCAGGATGGATGAGATACATAGATAATGTATCGACATGAGCACCATATAAACTCAAAGTTAAAAGCTTTTTT
>NC_065507.1:26094612-26252934 GCF_006386435.1 Epinephelus moara
TTGGCTCAAGTTCAGTGGCCGAATTACTCCGGAAATGCATCTCTCCTGAAATGGAATGTGGCAGTCGAATCAATATCCTTGTTTGTCGTAACTGGACAGTCTTTATTGCATTTTTCTCCTTGTTTCCTAAATGTCACATCAGAGCTGTTAGTGTTTCATTTCTATCAGGAGACCTATAAAACTTTTCCAGAATATTACCCCACCATGCATAAATCATTATGTTTTCACCGCTACAGATTTTATTACTCCCATTCCTATTAAAACCATGATCCCATTCCAGCGGTGTGTTAATCCTCTGCATTACAGTATATTAATGTCAGACTCGTATGACCTGTAAACCTGTGATCCTTATTAGTTTGACTTAAGCACATGATGTCAACCAGTGAGTAAATGAGATGCAGCAGTTTCCTGGATAGACAGCTGAGTCTATCCAGGAAACTGTAGGAGGTGAGTCATTTGAAAGTCAAAACCTGCTCTGACAAAGTAACAGGAGGTGTGGGAATAAAATGGTCATAGTTGAATGTAGTTGGATGTAAATGCTATGTTGAATATTATTTTCATGACATTGTATTCAAACCTTTGGGGGATTTCTTAGCAAGGCAAGCAGCTAAGCTCCAGGGATGGCAATGTCGTTCTGTCTGTGTGTCAGTTGGTTCTCCACTGACTAAAATATCTCAACAAATATTGGATAGATTTCCAAGAAATTTTGTCCAGACATCTCCCCAGACGGAATTTTGAATCCTAAGCATTATGATACTCTCCAGACTTTTGCTGTTGTGCCACCATGAGGCTGACATCTTTGGTTAACTGTGAAATGTCCCAAACTATTTGATGGATTGCCAAGAAGTTTGGTCACAGACATTAATGTGCCCCTAAGGATGAATTGCACGAAGTTTTCATTTTTCAAAATATCTGCAAGATTAATGAGATTCCCATCACCCCCGGCTGTACATTATATTTAGTGCTAATTAGCAATTGCTAGCTACTAACATGCTAAACTAAGAAAGTGAACATTTAAACATTATGGCTGCAAATCGAATTGAATACTTTTACTTTTTACTCATAGTAGGTACTGCAGCTGCCCTTAAAAAGTATGTGCTGTTGCATGCAGTTTGCACACAATCAGGACATACTACTTCCTCATAACATTTGGCCTTGAACTTTAACCCTCTTTCTCATATAGGCTGTCCGTTACTTTGGAAATAAAACAAAATGGCATTGGCCAAGCCTGACAGAGATGGAGGTTAAACCAGGGAACTCTTTTAAGTTTAAGTTATTAACTATTAATACAACTACTATATAATAACATATTCACATCAGTAAGATTACATATGCATTTCTCTGTCATTGTTATTGTTATTTTTTTGTTGTTGGTAATCTTTAAAATTATTTTGTTCACTTAAAAAATTAATTTCCTATTATTACAGTTCGACTGGTCATGCTGTCATCTGTCATTGCAGCTTCTGACAGCTGTCAACAAGCTGCTAGGCTGTCATATGTGTGGCTCAGTTGCTGTGACGCATCTTGCACCATGCTGAGGATTGTGGGTCAGAATAGCTTGAACAGCATGCTGGCTTGCGTAGTGCAAAAAGCGATCAGATGCAATAGAACATCCTGGTATTTTTGACATACTATATATTAGGAGTGGGGCGTACGTACTAAATCTTTTTCTGGCATACTTAGTAGTATGGTAGTATGGGTATTGGAACACACAGTATACCTGCTAAACCTCAACATGTTAGCATAGTTATTGTGAGCATGCTCCAAGCATCACTGTGTCAAAGTATAGACAAACAGTGCCACTAGCATGGCTGCACACTCTTGATGTTGTTTGAAATCTGCAAGTTGCAACATTAGCTGCAAAGTCCTGATTTCAAAATCCTGTGGTCAGGGACTTAATTATTATGGATATAATGACTCTCACCAGCCAACAAATGATTCGGACTGATAGTCTAAGAAGTATTTGTAAGTATATTTGCAGCAGTGATGAGAAGCAGTGAAGCACTAGTGGCTACTCAGTCATGTGTGGAAGTGGCTGTTAACCGCCTGGTTAACCTCAGTGCAGTTCAGTTTGCTTGCCAGCAGAGTGCAGCAGTCGTCTGTCCACAACCAAAAAGCTGCCAATGGAGCTAAACACAAGAAGAGTGCATGAGCAGTGCATGCATGCTGTGTGGCTGCATCCCTACGTAGCATTAATGGACTACAGTGCGGCGGGCTGGTCGGGACTTAAATCCCAGGGCGCTCTCTCTCTCTGTTGGGTAAACGTCCTGCTGTGGTTGCCGTGACTGTGATGGCTCCATCAGCAGAGTGGATGCAAGTGAAGCAGCACAACAGTTTCAGTGACCTTGAAAAAGCTCCACAGGGAGAGGGAAAGCCGAGCTGAGCTGGAAGAGAAATATCAGTCTGGGGAGACACTTGCACTGAAAGCTGTGCAGGCTGTCTGCAAACAAACATACAAGTGGACACATGCCACTGTGCATTCTGATTTATTTCTACTTCTGCGTGCTAATTTATTAATTTATTTTACTTAATCTGACAGACGACTCTTTGTTCTTGCTGTATCTCCCATGATGCATTAGCCTTCCTCTGTATTCACAGACTGTAGCGACAGGAAGGGAGGGTGCTGATCAGGTCTCATGTATCCTAATCGCAGAATAGCACAAGGACAGCAGACTGCCTCTGTCTGCAGCCTGCCCGACTGATTCCTCCCCAGATTAGCTCCAGTCTCGCCTTGAGAGTGGAATGAATGAGAACTGTTTTGAAATGAAGAAGGGTCGTCTATCTGCCTTGTGCAGCTTTGCCTCTGTATGATGGATGAGCCCGTGCATCTATGTGTGCCGGTTGAGCCCATTTACTGGCAACTCCCCCCCTTTGTCACTGGAGAAAGGAGAGCGGTTAAGAGAGGGGGGAGGGTGACGAAGGCAGAGTACAGGAGAGGGAGGAGGGGGAAGAGATGGAAAGAGGGGGGTAAGACACACAGTGGGGAAGCATCCTCTTATCATATTTTCTGCTTTGAATGGAGCAATGAGCGCATGGTGATCCAAAGCCCTGTGAATGAGCATTTTTTCCACGTAAGGCGGCAGGGGAGTAAGGAGCAGCATTTAAACTCGGTTCTCCCGTAGCTAAGATTTGGCTTGTTGGAGGAGCTCACTGAGGTCCAGGACTGCGGCTGCACACAAAGAGAGAGCCACTTCCTCCTGCTGTGGATGGATATCTGACGTGCATTAGTGGCAGGTAACCTGAACGTGTGGATGTTTCTGAAATAATTTGAGCTTTTGTGGACAGATTTTCGTGAATAAATGTGACGACACAGGTATTTTTCTGCAGGAAGGGTTGAAGTCTGAGCTGCGTTAGCGTGTTTTATTTTGAAGTAGAGTGGAGAAGTGGAGTCGTCTGGGAGGTGTGTGCATCATAGAGGAAGTGATGCTCAGGCATGCCACCAATGGAAACTGTTTTTGCTGCTATTTTTCTCTTTCATATGTTTTTTCAATTTTTATCAAGCAAGTATTTTGTTTCATTATAAATGGATTTTTGATTATTTGTAATTTTCTGCTTCCCATCATGCCTTTGGACTCCTGAACCCATCAGTACATCATTCAGATGCTTAGTTTGGGCTTTTATTTCAAACAAATCCTCGCTCCTCCATCATGACTTATTCAAAAACATATTTCTCATTCTGCACCCTTTGTCAGTCTGGTTCGCTATATTACTGTTGAGCAGTAACTAGGTCGCTGTGTGTTGTATAACACTGCATCTGGATGAGTTGCTAACAGTTATAAATAACCAGAACTTCCCTTGGCGTCCGAGGCCTTTGAAGTCTCTTCTACAGTAATGTCTATCAATATATTCCCAAACTCCTGCGAGGCTTTGATCTTCCCAGTTTTGGGGCATATAGAATGTTGCCAACCAGTGAGATGAAGAAGAAGAAATATGTTCTAAATCTACAACGCCTCTGAGCGCTCATATCTGAGCAGTTAATGTATTATATATGTCGTGCTGCAGGATTTATGGTGAAGTGAGAATATGAATCAGTGCGATGTTGGTGGCAGTGGAAATATACTACATGTATTTATCAAATTATCATAAAGGTTGTCAACTGCAAAGAATCTGAATGTCTAAAAAAGTTATTTCACTCAATAAAAAGCATTTTTTTCAGGCATTACTTCCCATATTTCTTTGTTACTTGTGTTTTGAAGGTTTGTAAACTCCAGCCTCACCGCTCGGTATGAAAGTGGTTTTACTATTTAATGGAAAAATGGGGTTTGGACATGATGTTCCTCTTGTATACCAGGTCACATACAGAGAGGTTGTTGTATTACACGCATCCATTATTTAGAAAGTCTCAATATTAGCTCCTGTGTCTCTCTTTTTTCCTTCCCTCACAGTTGGCCTTCGCAGAGGGGCAGAGTGAAGGACCGAAGGCTGGTCTGGACTCCAAAGAGCTGGTCTTTCTGGTCCAAATCACCTGCCAGGTACATTTATAAAACAGACTACATGATATAATGTCTCATGTGACTTTGTATTTGTTTTCCTCAGTTTCATGAAAGCTTTTTTCTCTTTGTCAGGGTCGAAACTGGCTGGTAAAGAGATCCTACGAAGACTTCCGGGTGCTGGACAAACACCTGCACTTGTGTATCTATGACCGCCGTTACTCCCAGCTCACCGAGCTGCCACGATACGACACATTAAAGGACACTGTTGAGGTACAACAGAGCTACAGCTATCTCTGATCATAGATTAACATTTAGGATTTATCTGGTAATAAAATAGTCTGTTCTGTTGCATGTTGTGCAGAAAATTGTTTTATTGACAATCTTGTGTCTCCGTTCAGTCTGTAACCAAGATGCTGGCCACCTACCTGTCCCGCTTCTCTGTAATTGCCGACAACAAGATCAACTGTGGTCCAGTGCTAACATGGATGGAGGTATCTGTTCATCAGCTGCTTGCTCACACTTTCTTTCAGTTATTCACTCTCTAAAAATGACACCATTAAGTGGATTCAATATTTAATATTCAATATTAATTTTTAAGTAGTCCAGTTAAAGGAACAGTAAGACATTTTGGGGGGAATGCAGCTGCTCGCCCAGAGTCATCTGATTTAAAAATCTGTTACAATTTCAAGGACATTAAAAGGTCATTATGGCCAAAGACTGGAGGACTCACATTGGAGACATGTAAAAATACAGTTTAGGATTAGTTATGTGTTCTATGTCTGAATATACAACTGCGGGACATCCTCATCCTGATGCCAGGTTGGTGCACAACACTGCAGCAGAGGTGGGTTTGTGTGGGTGTGCCAACTCTTGTTGAGGAGTTGTTTGTTTGTTTCCTTCTTATTGTTCTTTTTTAAAGGTCTACCATGCAGGATTGTTTATTACTGTTTGTATACACGCTTGCGAGTGAAATTAAAGGAAAGGCCAAGCACAGATTCACTTTTGTTTGGTGTTTCGCCTCGCTATATTTGCGTTTCTTCTATGCTGCGTCTATTGGAGGTGTGCAGCTTACAGCCTGGCACCTAGTCACGACCTCACCTAAGCGCTGTGGAGGTACACACCCATAAACATCCTGAACACAGAAAATAAGTAGAAAATGAGAAAATACAGGCAGAGGGCAGAGTCTCTGCAGCAAAACACACTGCCAAACACTTCTGTTGGGTCTTAAGGGATGATTGAGAGGGATTATTTTTGTATGAATCTGTACAAGTCTGTATTGTTTTTTAGGAAAGTCCTGCATTGTATACCTTCAAATAATAAGGTGGAATAGAGATAGAAATTAATTGGATGGAAAAGATTGTATTGCTTTTTGGTTCAGTTCCTTATAAGATCCCGTATTGATTCAGATTCAGACAGTTCAGATTCCTTTTACCGTCATTTTTAATGATGAAACATAAAAACCTGCAAAATTAAAAGTTCTCAGTGCAGTGAAATCATTCAGTGAATAAATAGAACAATAAATAAATCTCAAATAGAAGCTACTAATAAGGCCAATAAAGTGCAGGGAAAGAGAGTGCAGTCGACTATGTCAGATCATGTGTGCTACAGTTCAACAGTCTGATTGCTGAAGGCTAAAAACTGTTCCTCAGACGTGTTGTCCTGCAGCGGATGCTCCTGAACCATCTCCCTGATGGCAGGAGAGAGAAGAAACTGTGGGAGGGATGAGAAGAGTCCTGATTCCTGATCAATTTTCTGTGTAAAAAAGTGCACCTACACAGGTTCTCTGCATTATTATAACATAGCATATTTACCCTTGAGAAAAACGGACTGTTTGGTTGGGAAGCAGTGGCACTCGAGCAAAGTCTGTGAATGCATCCCTGGAATTTAAGCCCATGTTGTGTAGGAAGATGCTTCATCATATCGCTGGTGTTTCCACTCTTACTTGAAACGATCATCTTACAGTTAGTATGAGCAGCACTGTCGAGATCTTTCTTTTTGAAATGAAGCCATGTTTTGGGCTGTTTGTTCCTCTCTGCCAAGACTCCTTCTCGTTGCAAGTGTTCAGTAGATTTTCCTTCACCAAGTCCTATTTTAAATGACGGTGAAATGGGCACTTTGCACATGCATATTGTTTTGCTATGCACGGCTGTCAGAAATATATGCCAGCATCAATAAAAGCACTTGATAAACTCGAGGCCATACGGTTTTAATCGGTCAAACAATTTGGAACTGGTCTCGATTCTCATACCTTATATGTGTCTTCTTTGGTGAGATTGGAGAAAAAGCCAATACAATATAATGACATGATTGACTAGGCAAGCCTCGAGTAAATACCAGGATTGATTACATTAATAAAACCACACTATACACAGTAACGTCATTCATGTGAAAAACACCCATATCACTTGTCTCCCTCTGTCATTCTAAATAAAGCAACAGCAGCTGCTTCTCCCAGCTTCCAGTCTTTGAGCTGAGCTTGGCAACATGTCTAAGTCTTGACAAGAAATTTCTTCAAGTGTTGCTGATGTCTTTACTTTCTTTTCCAGATCGACAACAAGGGGAACCATCTGCTGGTGTCTGAGGAAGCCTCAATCAACGTCCCCGCCATTGCTGCTGCTCACGTCACCAAGCGTTACACGGCCCAGGCCACAGACGAGTTGACCTTCGAGGTAACCTCTGTTATATAAGCTTTACAGAAACACGTTCTCACATGAATCAATCATTTCTTTAATCTTTGAGCAGAGTCATTGCCACTGGATGTTTTGCATATGCATATTCATGATCCCATCCTAATGCCTTTTTAATGTGCTCAGCTGCGATCAGATTTTATTCTCATCATCACACTCTCTGTGACCCAGGTGGGGGACATTGTGTCAGTCATAGACATGCCTCCCAAGGAAGACACAGGTTGGTGGCGAGGGAAACACGGCTTTCAGGTAAATCATCTGCTGTGCTTCATTCACACTGATGATTAATAGAGAACAATGACAGAACAACTTGTCTTCTCTGCCAGTGATGATGGAGCTGTGATTTAAGCCACAGGGAAACCAACACAGAGGCGTTTTTTTTAAAGCTTCAGCTATGTGACGTATTTCCAAGTAAATTAAGAGAAGAGAGGGATTTAAGACAAATCCTATAGCGTTGATTGGAACGCTTGAAAGTGGGCAAACACACTGTCAAGCTGTAGAGAGATACAGCGCTAAGGATCTCATCCTGTGCTGTTAGATCAGACGGAGGAGGAGGAGGAGGAGGAGGAGGAGGCTGAAATGAATAAATTAGACCTCAGCTATATTACTTGGAAGTGTTATTGCCAGCTGAAATCCAAACACAAATCTCCTGCTAAAATATTTCTATGCTAGCTAACCATCATGATACGATGATATATTGATTCTCGGACAACAATGTGATATTTTCTGATATCACAAAGTCTGTCACAATATGATTTTAAGTCAATTAAAGGGCCTGCGATTGATATGAGACAATATCAGATGCCCATTTAACACAATCATTTACAGAAGAACAGGCCACCCTTTCTTTTTTTGCATTTTTGCCATAAAATAAACAAAGCAAAACAAAAAAAACAACAAAAAACAAACATAAAACTTGGCTATAAAAAAGTAGATAGCTATATAGAATAAAACAGCTGTTTTTTTTTTAGTCACCATTATCAACTTAAACACTTTTAAATTGCATAAATTAGATTAGCGGCTAGCGGACTTTTCCTCTACTCATAGCTTAACAAATTGCATATATTATATTTACCTTGTCTTACTCACAGTTTGTCTCTGCATCCTCAAACAGAAGTGCACGGTTGAATTTTAGAATGAATTCACGTTTCTTTTTTTAGCCTAACATTGTTGAATCAAAGCAGCTCATATGCTCCAGTGACAGCAACAACTTACCCAGGAGGGGAGAAAATATTCTCATTGTCTTTGTCTTGGCTGTTTGTCATTATCTGCCTGGCGCCGTGTGACAGTGACACAGATGCGCCATGGGAATTCCTGTATAAAGGAGTGTGTAAATGATGATATTAATCAGTGCTTTTACTTTGCATCAGTGATTTTGGATCATTGATCACTGAATTGATATGATGCAGATCGATGGATCGTTATATCCCTTTAGCAAACGGCTAAAGTTTTACAGGAAGAGCAAAGAAACAGGTTCTGACATAAAATATACTTGATCATGTAGCAAGAGATAAATTAATAATTATAAAAGTATAATTAGGAGTCCAGGGACTTTATAATGAGAGATAAAGACACACTGCTTTGTTTACATTGAGGTTATTTAAGCTGTTTTCTATAATCACAATAGCAAAAAGCAGCCAGTTTGTCACAGGATGTGAGCGACACCCCGAGATGCTTTGCACAATCAGAATGCAAACCAGCTATTTTCAGCCCGAGGCAGCTTGTACCCTCATGCTTACTGACCTATTTCTCCACCTTCACCCTGCTACAGTCTGCCACGGCACTAAACACCCCCAGTGGTCCTTTTGAACTTACAAGTGTATCACTGGCTCTGTCTCTCTCGTCTTTACGCCGCTCATCCTCCTCTCTCTACCTGCAGGTTGGTTTCTTCCCCTGCGACTGTGTTGAGCTGATAAATGACAAGATTCCCCCCAGTGTTCAAAGCTCAGTGCCAAAGCCAGGTACTCTTCAGTGTGTGTCTGTCCTTCTGCTTGATGATTTATTTAAGACTTGCTCCCGGGATGCGAGACGGATTGATTTAAAGTGGCTGCTGTCTGTGTGTGTGTGTGTGTCATGTTAATCAGTGTGTAAGAAGCATGGGAAGCTGGTAACATTCCTGAGGACTTTTATGAAGTCTCGACCGCCGCCTCAGAAGCTGCGGCAGCGCGGCATCCTCAGAGAGCGAGTGTTTGGCTGTGACCTGGGGGAACATCTCCACAACTCAGGACATGAGGGTAAATTATTCCTACAATGGCTTCTTTTTTTCCTCCTATTTTCTGTCGTGTAATTCTTACCTGCTGGCAGTTCACACGGAAATGTTTCACATTTTCAAATCGTAAATACCCCGAGAAGGGATTACCCAGTGAATCTGCTGCCTGTATGGGGGATTTGTGATACATTTCTGTGATGTTTGGTGTGAATTGAGTCTGTGGTGTGAATAACCAGCCAGCAGGATGTGTTTCTGTATTGATTCTTGTAGATTTGCCAAAAGCTGTGTCTTCATTTTTGTTTTTTGTCAGGTATGTTGAGATGCCTGTGATAGAGCTCACATTAATTTCAGCCATTTATGACATGTTTATTTAAGCAGGTGACTAGATTAAAGCTACATGGGTACCTCCAACACGTTGTCACAGGTGTTATATGTCAGTAGGCTTGGATTTTCGGAGGGTGGGGGGTTGGGGGGGGGTTATTTAGAACATGTGCATTTGTCCCCTGAATAAAAACATGAAAGTAGCAGAAGACTTTTATTCTAACAATATTATAGACAGTGGTTAGCACTGTCGCCTCACAGCAAGAGGGTAGGGGAGCCCTTCTGTGCAGAGTTTGCATGTTTTCCCTGTGTCAGCATGGGTTTTCTCTGGGTACTCCGGCTTCCTCCCACAGCCCAAAGACATGCAGGTTAATTGGTGACTCTAAATTACCTGTAGGTGTGAATGGTTGTCTGTCTCTATGTGTCAGCCCTGTGATAGTCTGGTGACCTGTCCAGGGTGTACCCAGCCTCTTGCCCAGTGTCAGCTGGGATAGACTCCAGCCCCCTGCGACCCTCGACAGGATAAGCGGTTACGGAGAATGAATGAATGAATACTATAGACATTTACACCATATCTTTGCGCAAGAATTTTCCCCACAATGCAGAATTAGGTGTTTGATGCTCAGAATTTTCTGGCAGAGGACAGGCAGTATCCCCTGTGATGTTGAAACATAACCTACACCCTTGTATTTGCTTCTGAGGGGCTGTAGCTACCATTGAGGACACTGATGTCCTCTGCATTTACAGTCTACAATAAAGATAAAACCTTATGAATTCTTATGGTAATTCTTCGGTCCATAATGGAAAAAAATCTTAGACATCAAGAATAAATTCATAATATTATAAGAATAAAGTTGTAATTGAATTAAAGTCATGTCATATCATTTCAAGAAAAAAGAAAAAAAAGTCATAATATTATGCAATTAAGAGAAAAGAAGTCACAAATTAAGGCCAGAAAATCAACAAAAAAAATCAATGAATAAAATATTCTACGGAGCCCCTGGAGTCCCAGATAAGATATTTTTAACTTGTGTGCACAAGATAATTTACTGACTTTATTACTTACTCATTATGAAATGATTTATGACTTACTTCTGGCTCATCGACTTATGAGTATATGTAAAATTTTGGCTTATGGTTTTCTTGCCTCTGGTGTCTATGAGATGGAAGTAAGAAGATGTAAGTTGTTTCAGTTTTTGGTAATTGTCAGAGGCCTGGAAAGGTAGAATACTTTTCAAAAAAAAAAAAAAAAAAAGTCTGGAAAAAAATATCACTTTGTGTAAAAGAAATGTTTTCCATTAATCATCGCATGACCCCTCAGATTTATCTTACAACCCTCTAACATAGACTGAACTGATAATGGTTTCCTGAATGTGATTTGGGCAGAATTGAAACAGCAGAGGTTACACACAGGTTGTTGTATTACAGCATGTTCCAAATATATAGTGAGAGGAACTTTCCTTGCTAAAAAAATCTCACTCGATGAAAGCACAGTGATCACAGAGCACTACGTCTTGATCATGTTTCAGCCTCTCATGTCTCTCCACTGTCTCCTGTAGTCCCGCAGGTTGTTAAGAGCTGCGCTGAATTCATAGAGAAACATGGAGTCGTGGATGGAATCTACAGACTGTCTGGGATCTCCTCCAACATCCAGAAACTAAGGTTTGTGCCCATATTGTTCATCATATTGATTAGACATCTAATAGATAAACAAATGTATAGAGAAGCTATCAGTAAAATAGCTGTAACTAAGCTCACTATCATGATGGATGCTGTTTCTGAGCTTCTCCTGAAATCCATCTAACACAATGTAAGTCAAGCTGTGCAGCTTTGCAGCTGTAATGATTTCTCATCTATTCTGTGTTTGCCAGGAGGAATTCTTGAAACAAACTCATTAGCAGATGAATCGGGGAGGCTCATAATCTAATGTGGGTGTTGACAGCTAATCGAAAGGCATTTTTTCTCACATGAAAAACTTGTCGATCGTTGCCACATCACATCAAGATGTTTCTAGGAAATTCTAAATACCTTGTGTCTTGTTGATGCGTCTCACAGTTTATACTTGTGCTGTTAAAAAAACTAATAAAGATTTGTGGGGTGGTTCATTTTGTGTTGTGTTGAAACCCCCGACCGCTACATCCTTTAGTGCTGTACTCTGTCTTCAGCCATTTAATGCTTCCACTCAGATGCAACAACACATTGCTAGTATACACACAAAGAACACAGGAACTATGAAACAGCTGGAGTCAGAAATGGTGCAACACTAGCTCCTAAAATTAGATTTTAAAATTGTAACCCATGTGTTGTGATATGTATCACAAAGGGTATTTAAGGACCTTCCTCTTTGCCTGTTTATTTCAGTAGGTACATTTACATGGACCCTGATATTCCACTAATAATAAGAATAATGGTCCAGTCAGAATAAAAATTCCTCATTTGACCACCTCAGTGAGAAGAATGTAATTCTTTGATAATCTGTTCAATAGGACAATATTTGCACCGAATAACCCTGTAAATGCTTAATGCAATTGTTTCTCTCTGGTTGGAATAAATATATTCTTTCTGTGCATAGATATCCCAGGTGGGAGTAAAAGTAGGTGACACACATGTTGCAACAGCTGTTTCTACGTGCCTCCTATTTCTCATTTTGATAGACAATTGCTACAGACTGTAGCTACCATTGTGGACACTGATGTCCTCTGCATTTACAGTCTACAATAAAATACAAACAAAAAAAAAAAGTATATTTTATAGGGTATTTAGGTGTATTGAAGTGTGTAGGGGACATCTGTAATTCATAGTAACAGAAAATAACCAGGGCTACACTTTCGTTGCTACTAAATTGTATTAATAAGCTGAACCACTCCTTCTCCCTCTATAGTTTATGTATTAAATAAATTTCTAGTTCTCATTAAACGTTTTTCTGTTATTTTTCTGGCAGATTAGATGCTTCACAGCAGGCAAAACCACTTTGTGCAAGTCAAAATAGTTTTACTCTGATGAAATGCTTCAGGGCTTGTAAACACACATCTTAACTGATCACTATATTTAGCGTCCACGTAAACAGTTAAGTTGGAATCTCCAATTATATTTACTCAATCAGACTGAGGTAATAATATCCATGTACCCGCAGTGACTGTTGAATAATAAATGATAATACTCGTTAAAAAATAAAAATAGTGTTGAAACGCCCTCCTTGTTTTTGTGTGTTCGTACTGACAGATGGGCCGTAGGATGACTCCCACGCTGTTCTATCTTCTTCTTTCTATCTCTGTCTAGGCACGAGTTTGACTCAGAGCAGATCCCAGATCTGAGCAGAGACGTCTTCAGACAGGATATCCACTCAGTGGGTTCCCTGTGCAAGCTGTACTTCAGAGAGCTGCCCAACCCTCTGCTCACCTACCAGCTCTACGACAGATTCTCAGTAAGGACCGGAGCTGTGGAACTGGGGCAGGGACTGGGGCATGACGGTTAAGCATTGTGGGGAGAAAAAGCCGCAGAAGACGCACATCCTGTTACTCAGTGACGATCAAAGAACTGGGGGAGACAATGAGAAATTTTCTGCTCGGCTTTAAATGCGGTTTAAAAACGGGGTCATTGCGTTACTCTGAGCTCTCTAGGAACAGCAGGGGATGTGCATGCTAAAACAGAATAGCAGATTAAGGGAGCCAAAACACTGGCTGCTCTGGATATGAAAAGGGGGAAAAAGAGAGCGGAACTGTTAAGGCAACTCCCTCTGCTGTGATTATCAGCCTCGCAGTGATGTGCGCTTTATCCTCTGTCTTCACAGGAGGCCGTGTCTGCAGCCACAGATGAGGAGAGGCTGGTCAAAATCCACAATGTCATCCAACAGCTGCCTCCTCCACACTACAGGTCAGGTTTAAAGCTCACTGTTGCACTCTGGTGGCTTCAAGTGGAATTGTTTGATCTCTAGAAAAGGACTTTAAAACAAACAGTTAGTGCTGTGATGCTAATTTTAATAACATTTCTTTTTACTTATGTCTCAGCCACATATAAAACCATGCTCTGAAATATGAAATTTAGGAGGACAGCAGTGTTAGATGACTGATATAACCCTCTCTATGACCCAGGATTGACCTTATCCACTGTTTAACTTGAAATATATATAAAACATTTGCCTTTCTTCACCTGCAGGACTCTGGAGTACCTCATGAGACACCTCTCCCAACTGGCCACCTTCAGCTCCGTCACTAACATGCACACGAAAAACCTTGCTATCGTCTGGGCGCCTAATCTCCTCAGGTGACTCTCAGTCTAAATGTATGGCTGCATGCAAACTGTCAAACCGGCACCGATAGCGCCATCATTGCAATTTCCGTCTGGTGTTTCTGTGACAGTGAACTGGGGCATGTCTCCGTGGTCCAGAGCCGTGAAATAGGTTGTGCTGTTCTGTAACTGTGTTTCAGGTCCAGACAAATCGAGTCGGCCTGTTTTAGCGGCACAGCGGCGTTCATGGAGGTGCGTATCCAGTCAGTGGTGGTAGAGTTCATCCTCAACAACACTGAGGCTCTCTTCAGCACCAAACTTAATGCCATCATACGTGAAAGCACAGGTAGGTCAAACTAGAAACTAAATAACATGTGGCATCTGTTTTGAGGTTAAACACACATCTCTAAGACACTCTAAACATTTCAGGTAACAACACCTTATCCAGGCCCAAGTCCCTGCTGGTTTGCTCCCCATCCACAAAGTTACTGTCTCTGGAGGAAGCCCAGGCTCGCACTCAGGCACAGCTGGGCTCCCCGGCCACCACCCCCTGCCTCACCCACAGCGACTACATCGAAGTTGGGGAGGGACCTGGAGCTTTGCTCGGCAAGTTCCACACAGTCATCGAGCTCCCGGTGGAGAGGTAGTTTTATGGACCGATGATCAGTCCTACTTTTTATTGATTAAGTGAATTCTTCTGCTTCATGAGCGGAGTGAACATGTCATCATTTATGATTTGAGCTGTTCTGGCTTAATGCTTTGCAGTGCATGTGATTAGTTACACTTTGTAGTGTCTAAATAATTACTTGTTCAGTCAATTAGTAGATTAGCAGACAATGTTAAAACATGAAAAGACAACTTTGGTAGTTTATTAATCTTGTAAGTCATTAGTTAAAGAGATACGTTGCCGGTTTTCAATCAGCTTTGTGTCACAACAATGTGGGCAGTATGTGTAAATGAACTGTGGTAGACTTCGCTCCATCTTACCAGCACCCAGATCTCCCTGCTCATCTCTCAGCTCAAACACCCTGGATGACGGATTTTGTGTCATCTGGCGGATTTTCGCTGGCTCTAGAGCTGTTGCTCACACTATAGATTATATTTACACTTTTATTACATGCCTGCTACCACAGACACAAAGAGCATAGAAGCTGATCAAGAGCGACCTGCCCCTTTCCTTCTCCTAAACTCAGACCAAACTGAGATCAAATATGAACCAAGATTCTGTTGCCTGTTTCTCAAGACACTAAAATGTCTCCAGAATCATATATCAGCGCACTGTTTGGCTGTAATATGAGAATTTGCGAACAGGAGGTAGGCACCAAACGGTTTCCTGTGTTGCAGAAACAGAGGCTGAAAAAACTGAGATTCAAACGGTAAAACTAAGCAGTGTTGATCAAATATGAACCATCCCAGTTTTACGAAAAGACCATCTTTCCAGCAGTGAACTACTCTTACAGCAAAAACACATATAAAAAAGTTAACATTTGTTTGTTACAGCTATTAAAATGTGTCATGTGTGAGAAACAGTTTACAGTATTTAATGATGTCACCTTGGGCATTAAATTCACAGTTTCTGGACATTTTTTCACTAAACACAAAATCAGATTAAAAATGTTTAAAATACTTGTTAGTAGCAGCCCTAATGTGTTCTTGTCATTTCTATTTACTTCTGCTTGCGTAAGATAACTGGCACTTTTGTTACATGAAACAGAAAGCATTAAAGACAATTTGTCTCTTGTGTTGTAGCGGCAAGCGGCCTCCTGTTAAGGCTAAGAAGTCTCCTGTGGGGAACTGGCTCTCCTTTTTCCACCTGGGCAAGTCCCACTCTGTGTCCAAACGTAAACTGAAGCGACACCCCAGCGAGCCTAACGAGATAAAGAGCATTGCACTGCCAGGTTGGATCACATCTGCTGATACACAGCCAGAAAACATAAATCTCTCGCACTTGTTCCTTTCAAAAGCTTCTGTATTAATAAAGTTGAATTTTTCAGTTTCTTCAACTAACACACTTCAGTGTGTTGGAAATATTCTCCTCAGAGGTGGTGAGGATTCATTATGTTGAGAAAAATAATTTGCTGTGAAAACGTTTGCAGGTGGAAGAGGAGATAGCGGCACATTGCGCTCAACGAAAAGTGAGGAATCTCTCACCTCTTTGCACAACGTGGAAGGTAATAACTTATGGAAAATGTGGTTTATTTTATCTGTTTTTCTGTGTCTACAGAGAGTTGGGTCTAAACATGCATGTGTTTTCTGTCATCTCAGGGGAACCTCCCAGTTACCGCCCCCGCAGACCTCGTTCCACTAGTGAGGCCATGTCTGGCGTCTGTAGAGACGACATGCGCAACACTAGAAGTAAAGATGACCACAAAACTCACCCACTCAATGGGAATCATAATGGTGCTGATCGTGTCCGCAGCGCAGTATGCGTTTCACCTCCACACCAGGAGGACGATCTTGATCTTTGCCCGCCAGCTGCAGGCATCTATAGTTTGGACTTTGACCCCATGTCTTTTCAGTGCAGCCCACCAGCAGCGACGCCTGGGCTGCAGCACAACAAAGACGGAAATAAATGGAAGAAAAACGCAGGTTGTTCCAGTGAATCAGAGCCCATCTCCTCCCCTAACAACAACATTAGCGGCTATCAGTCTCCAGATATTAGCCCTGTCCTTGCTAAAGGTGGGAAGAAAGTTACCTCCAAGCAGCTCTCTCCTAAACTCAGGAAGAAATCATTTAAGACACAGGCAGATGTTCAGAATGCATCAGCCTCTCCTCCTCCTCTTCCTTCTTCTTCCCCCCCACGGGAGACGTGTGAAGCTCCACTGGCAGATGGAAAGGAGCGGAGAGTGCCCTACCCACACTGCAGCCCACTCAGCACAGCGAGCCAGGCGTCAGCCCTGACTGACCTCAGTCAATCTGCACAGAACCTACCTGATCCAGGTCAGTACCACTCCTCTTTAGCACCATACATAATATTCTCCACATATAGTTAGCATCTATTTAAATAATAATGCACTCTGTAGTTTCTTATGAAAGCTTTTTTGTCTTTTCCCATCATGTCTTACCATAGCTTTGTTTGTCCTGTCATACTGTAGCGTTGTTTGTCTTATCCCTCCCCAGGAACAGATAGACTTATGAGTTCAGTGTCTGTTCTCCCTCCTCACCCTCCCTTGACGAGTGCTGCACGCAAGCTGGCTTTGGCTCTGGCTGAATCTGCCCAGAAGGCCAGCAGTGGCTCCCAGAGAAGACACAACGTCCCATCGCACCCTCACCAGAGACAGGAAGCTCCTCACGCCCAGGACAGACCACCCCGGCCCTCTGTTCTCGATCTTAAAGTGTACCCTCAGGAGTACAGCGGCCCTCATGTTTCCCAGTGGCAAACATCAGCTCAAAGCCCTGTGGAGAGCCACTGCTGCCCTCATCCTGTTCATTTCCTCCCTGCGCACCTTGGCTCAGAGCTGTTGCAGGTCATTGATGGACAGGAAAGCATGTGCAATTTCACACCTAATGTCAGCCCGCTCGGGTCAGGGAGTTTGGATGAAGGCAGCGCAGAGAGGAGAGACTGCAGGGCGGAGAGGGAGCTTAGAGATGCCACACAAGCAGAACCCACCTATCAGAGCGTTGGCGTTTCGACACCCACCCAGCCTGTCTGCTCTGCTCCGAGCCCGTCAGCTTCCCCTGTATATGTGAACACCGACTCTATCAATGTATTTAATTTCCGTGCTGTTCTGGCGGAGACCTCCATGCCTGCCTCAATCGAGGAGGTCATTCCACGTCCATTACAGCCCCCCTCAGCCCATCACTACAGCCCAGAGGAAGACAGACCTCTGGGCCTTGTTGAGGATGTCTACAGCAATCATCATCATCGGCCGATTCAAACAGGACGAATGCCTGCACCTCACTGCCCTCGGCCCGATGCTCTGCCGCATCACCTTATGGGCCCAAAAAGCATATACAGGCAGTCCTCTGAGGGCCGCTACAGCACTTTAGGGTTAAGGCACCCTTTGTCACCTCAATACAGACGTTTCCACAGAGATGAGCACCTTATGAGTGGCTGCCACAGGCAACAAGGCCAATGGCAGAGGTCAGATGATAGAATAGTCGGGCACCCGGCCATCCGGAGGGCTCGCTCCTTCCACACGCCTCAGATTAGTCATTACGAGCTGGCAGAGACAGAAGTCCTGCCCCCTGACACCATGTTTTATGTTGAACAGACGTCAAGCCAGGAGGCGCCCTATCAGAGGCTGATTCAGACCGGCATCCACCCTGTCCGATCGCAGTTTGAGAACACACATGCTGACTATCGTTACAGCCCCTATTCTGATATGAACCCAGTAGAAGGCTCCCACTATTATGTAGAGCCCTGCCGGCAAAGCGGTGTCCGACACAGTCAGTCTTACACTGTGCGTTCCACAAGGGAAAGTGGACAATCGGATTACTATAACTACTCTCCACGCCATGTTCCTCCTGTGAACAGGGAGCTTTACATACAAAGCAGGGACACTGTCGTTTACGAGGCTAGAGATGCAGAAGTTTTTGAAAGAGTCGTGTACCAACCATTCAAGCAGGAGAGCAAAGCCAGATCTAAAAATACAGTTGTGTCTCCTCATGAGAGCCATGTCTCACCGACCGACACAAGAAACCGAGACATAATGCACACAAGAAGCAAGTCAGACCCTGGAAATGCCTGCCTCCTCTCTACCAACAGGACAGAAAACCCAAATGTTGTGGTAGCGACATCCCCAACTTCCCCGAGGTCTCAACAGGCAAACCCTGAGGTCACCAGGCAGCAGTATGGTCAGCGGTCAAGTGCTGAGCCGGGACCATCCAGGCGGATACAGATCAAAGAGTGCTCCTCGCAGCAACCACCACTGCGCAAAGTCCCCTCACTTCCAGAAAGGGGTTGTTCTAACCTCAAGAGCATGGAGCACAATAACAGAAGCCACACACGAGGTCACGACCAAGATCGATTCATGATGACCAACGCTGTCAACAGCTACTCCGGCAATGTGAAACCCAGCATCCTGAGGAGGCCGGGGAGGTCACAGAGCACCAGAGAAAATCGGCACTACTATCATTACCACGCCAAATCCCCTCTGGATCCTGAACATCTGGGATCTTTTTCCACTCAGCCCAACAGAAGGACTCAGAGCACTAAAGTCAGGCCCACACAATATGACCACAAGGAGGGGTATTACGCAGCACCCAGACCTAAACCCACAAGATCCACTAAAGCCATGGCCGGATATTTACCCGGCCAGGGCTGCATGTCTCCCCGCGGGCACAGACTGCTGTCCAAGGCTCTGGGTCATGAGGCTTTTTATCATGCTGCACTGAGATCAGAGGCCGGGGTCTACGACTGATTCTGACCACTGGTTTTATCCGATTCCACATCGGGGCCAAAGGAGAACAGCACTTTATCCTCTGCCAGACCAACAGACTGTTGTGTTGAAAGTGTGTTTGTTTTAACCGTCAGGAGCTGCTAAAAAGTGTGAAGTGAGGCTGCTGCTGGGGATCATACTGTCGCCATCAGTGGTAGTTTCATAGTTTTGCTTTTGAGGGAGCTCAAAGGGAACAAGTGACTCGTATGCAGATATTGTCTTAAATTTATTTGAAAGTAACACTAAGAGAGGCATGTGTGAGAAAACGATGGCTTATATATTTTATTTAATGTCTAAACAACAAGAGATGCCAAGCTAAAGTAACTGGTTTTATTAATATGATTTCAGTATAGGAATATGTATAAAATAACATTCATTTTAAATGTAATATATTTGTATAAATAACACACTGCTAACATGTGGCCAATGTACTGTACATTTTGTTTTCTATTCTAGTCTGCTCAGACTTCAACAAGCACTTTTGAGGATAATGGTGTATGAAACACATTGTCTTAATGTGGTGTACATGAAGCCTCTTGATATACAGTATATATTTTTTTCTGTAAGAAACAGCTTGCTCCGAATCATCGTTAAATACTAAATTCGCACTTTTGGGGGGTGAAACGGAAGATAACCTCATGGTTTCTAACTTTATACCTTTCTTTCTTCTTTATCACACATTGTATAATGCAATCTTAAAATAACAATGAGTGCTATGATTTCTGTTAAGGTCAAAGCTTCCATGGTGAAATATGCTACATATACAGTAAATGCAATTTAGTTCCTTCAGTTAGGTGAAAAGGTGTATTTTGTATGGCATTGTGGTTTTGTCACAAAAATGAAACATTTCTTTCCTCTTTTAGGAAACTTTTAACAATGTGGTGTTTTACATGAAATATGATGTTGTTTTATTCATTAAAGAAGCCGTTTCAAATCCAAACATGTAGATGAGGATATTCTGTAAAGACATGTTAAATGCGTTATTTTAGTGAGAGTCTTAAAAAAATAAAGATATATTATCAATGCTTATAGTTTGTTGAACTCTTGTGTCTTAGGTATGTTTTAGAGAGAATTAGATGTATATATTTACCTTTGTCTTATCACCCCTCAAAAGACAAGCCTACTCCACCTACTAACACTAACTCAGACTTTAGATGGACACCCCAAAAGTGTCTTCATCATGGCTGTCTTCTTCCTCCAATTAATCCCTCTCCAAATCGTCGTTAAAATCCGCAGGCATAGGCCATGGTGGTGGGGAAACGTCTGCGACAACAGAGAGCAGGCTATCCTCATGGCTGTTCTGCATCTTGAGCTAGTAGCTGCTGTCAAACTGAAATTAAGCGGGGGTGTAATGCACATTTGGTGCTGTTGGCTGCTGTAAACGCCAATCATTTCAGTGACAAGTCCCTCCCTAGCTTCCTGTTTTTGCAGGAAAATGCAGAGTTGCACTCTGTAAGCAATTTCCATTGATGTATAAAGAGAACTCAACACAGCATTGGAAGCAGCCCAATTCAATTCTGTGAAAGTTGCTCAGTGGTGCATGGTGCCCAAAAAGTTTGACTTCATGGTACAAAAGTACCCAGATCTTCCACATTGTGGGGCCAATAGAGCAAGTGCATGACAGACTTCCGACTGGCAAGCTGGCTAACTTCTGGTTTAGCCCTCCATCAACTGGATTGGAGTTACAATTATTTAAGCATGTGGCTCCTTTAGAATTTTTAAATGTTGTCGGACAGAATGGATAACATTCTGATAGTGAAAGGAGTCATTTTGTGGGGGTTGTGTTGCTCAACAAATGGCACAGAAGTCTCTTTCACAATGCAGGTCTATTGGGAAAAGTCTTTCTGGGCATCACATGGTATCACATGACGGACCTGGAAATTGTAATTCCATGTTTGGCCACTGAGAAATTGGCGTCGGAGCATCGGCAACCTCCAGGGGTTTAAAAAAATGCCAGTCAGTCCCCATAGACACCCATGTTAAAAGGCACAATTTTACAGCCTGGTACAAAAAACAGTTTCGGTCTCTATAGCTACTTTACCCCCTCATGACAACTGTATACTTTTATCCATTTACATTTTATTAAGGCTTAATGTTACACAACAACTATGGCCAATAATGCCCTCGTCTTCTCAGTCAGATCCACCCCTCGCTCCTCCACAGCCCTAGTCTCTTACAAAACTATAGTCACTTTGGCCGAAATACCAAACTCTAGGCTTTAAAATGGGAGTCCACAAACCACTGGGTGACATCAAGGTAGCTATGTCCATTATTTTTACAGTCTGCGCTTCAGAGTCTGGCACTGTTCCTGGTGGCTTGGCTATTTCATGGGAACTTTAACATTGTTCTGGTGGTACTTTCTGAATCCCCAAAGACTCTTCTCACTATCTGGCTGGAAAAAATTGCTGATTTTATCCATCTTGGAGATAAAACAGAAGATTTTTAACCTGTTTTCCAAGTTGCAACTTAAGTACTTGAGGACTTTAGACAAAGATTAAAAATATGTTCTATCATTCAACTAACATTATTCAGATTCAACCAACCAGATGGGTAGAAGAGTCTTTGACAATTCATAAAATGCCAACAGAACAATGGTAAATATTTTTAAACGACCTTGTAGCTTAGTTAATTATCTTTTAGTGAAGTTGATGACCTCTGGGTTACCTCCAGTGTATACTAATAACTTAGATGAGGGGGGCAATGATCAGAGCCCTTAAAAAAACTAAACTATTTGGCATTCCACAAGTAAAAATTAAAAGATAAATCTTTCAATTTATGTTAATCATATTGCCACCTGACCTCCAGGTTGGGAGCTACTATGTTAGTAAGAGAACATGCAGTCCCACAGTGGCATCTGCCTACCAGCAGGTGGCACTGTAGCACTGCAGAATGACAAAGCTCCCATGGCATTCTGGGAGAGATCACAGACTTTGATTTGCTTCTCAGACACCTCATATCTGTTCAGAAGCATTGCAAAGAATCCTGACTATTTTATTGTTTGTACTGCTTTTGAATGTCCGGTGGAGGTTATTATGAAAACTACATGGATTTGATGTGTACACATTTATTGGGTGTGAGAAATCCCAGAGGTTTTTTTCGACCTCATCTGTAGATGACATGGTTGGAAAGTGAGCATGAGGCTATTCCTTGTATACCATAAGCTTGTTGCTATAAAAAAAAATCCAAGCAATCATGGTTTAAAGTGTGTTTGAGTGGCTGGAGGATAATCAGAAGGAACCATCCAAGGTTGTCCGAAGCGCCTTGGGAATGGTTGCTTTGTTAGAAATTATTAAAGTGTTCCCCCCTAGATCAAAACAGCCTCCCATTCACAGCTGACTGAAAGGCTTGGTCTGTTGTGAAAACCATTAAGAGAGCCTGTGGACTCAAAGCAATGTCTCCTGGCAGCTCTGCATTGCTCCTAGAGCACTGAGCCATTGTTTATTCATCGCCGCATTGGCATTCAAAGTGCATCCTCACTGTTCTCTCTCATAACCAACAAGTTGCAATTTTTATGCATGTGAAGGTTGAAGGCAAATTATTTATGGGAGACTGGACCTGAGGAAAGAGAACGGCCTCTAGCAAAATGGTTTACGTTGAGAGCAATCTTTTTCTATAGGCTATTGAATTCGCTGGATCACAGCAAGATATGCATGTATTATTCAGCGTTTGAGAGAAAGAATTGTTGCCCTGCTAGACAGCCATCTGCTTTTTGGACATTGTGATGCATTTGAGACATGCTACCTTTCAGGATCCGGTTAAAGTCTTATTTTTCAGCAGGGGGCAAATGAAATGAGTGGAAAAACGGCTCTCCGGGGCCCCTTCCTCGAGGTTCTCACCTCCCCTCGCTGCAGCAAAGGTTTTAAAGTAAGAAATATCTGAGCAGAAATTGTGTGCACGTGTCTTGAAGTGTCTGAATTGGAAGAAACGGCGAGCGAGTCGAGGTTCAGCTGCAAAGGGGAGAAACTTTCACCTGTATGAGAAATTATTCAAGAACATCTGGTGTCGTCCAGATGCAGAGATGGGATGTGTGAGGCGTGTGGTGCCAAACACCAGCAGGTGCAAGGTGAAAGGACTGCCACCTCTCCAGGGGCAGGTGATCTGCAGGATAATAGTTGCCCTACACACCTGAGGAGATTACTCTTTAGAATTGCACAAAATTGTGCATTACAGACTCTTTACATTCTGGAGGAACAATTTAAAATCCTTAATGGTTCTTTCTGTGAGTGCAGTCTGCAGATCTAGTAGTAATATAGCACATGGCAGGAGCTGTGTTTCCCTGGTTCATGGCACTTTAGTGGCGTCATAAAGAGCCATTTTTGGTTGTTCATTACAGTCTAATGTTCCATTACAAAACATTATTGGAACTTTATGAATGTACACTTCCTCATTGTTTCTTTGATGGATCTTGACTGTGAAGTGCAGAGCATATTTAAATGGTAAAATGGTGCAGTCGAAGGCTCCACTACTAAAAAAGATATGAATTCTGCTGGGGCTTATTTAGGAATTCATATCATTTTTGTTCTTCTTGTGAATATGTATAAAGAAGTATTGTGTTTTAAAAGCTGCCACTGTATATAGATAGCACTGTGTGATGGCCTGGAATTGTTCCTTAAAATAGATGTTTTAGTGAGCACGTAAAATAGCACCTCGGCTTATTACAAGCTAATCCATTTTTGGTGCTTTCTCCTGCTCCGACAGAGGAAACGTCTGATCTGCACTCTGACACATTCTGGCTCGGTGCCACATTGTCCTTGGTGTTGACGGTGAGGAGATGAGTTTCACAGGGGCTTAACAAGTGGATGGCAGTTTCTACTTTTAAGCACGTTCCTGTTATCTTTTCAGCATCTCACTGATTATGTGGTTAGGAGGAGCTGCAGTCCTTTGTGCCGTAACACGTAGTGTGCTCCAGATTTTGTATCCTGCTTGTTTATAAGATGCAGTTGTTCCCATCGATAAGAGAAAGAAAGTTCTTAGAGATCATCTATGGCTCACTTAATCACCTAGTTAACATGACAATGGATTCTAATTTAATTATAGCCACCAGAGAACCTTGTTAGTACTTCAGACAACCAATTAGGGCCTGGCTATGGGCAGAAATATATATTTTATTCAAGTGTATCCATAGTTTTTGAAATAGAAAATCAGCTGCTCTTTAGAGGGAGCAGTGGTGGCGCGGTTGAGGAGAGCAGGGACGCAATGCTTAGTGATTGAATAAGTGATTAGACCTCAGGTTTACACAAAGGCTCCTCATTCGCAGTAATGGCTGCCTATTAGGGCTCAGTTTTTTAATTTGACATTCACATGCATATCAAAGTGACTAAGCAACCAGAAGACTGAGTGCTGGCCCACACAATGCAAGGCTCGGTTTGTGTTGCAAATAATGCTCTTGACCTTTAACTGATGAATAATAGCCGCAGAAACAGAATGTAATTATCCAAGGCATTACAGTTGGTTCAAAAGGTAACCACCAGTTGAATAAGCTTTAGCCATGTGAATCCATTTGGGGCATTTTGTGAATGATACAGCTGTTTTGTTTTTTTTTGTTGTTGTTTTTTTTTTATCTATTTATTTTTTGTTTGTGTGTGTGTGTGTGTGTGGAGGGGGCATGGCTTTACGGTGCTGAATACAGTTCGATGATTTTGAATTTTCGAAAAAAATCATTTAAAACCATAAGGCATTACTAATGAGGAAATAAGAACAAAAGCTGCCGAATTCAAACGGTTCCAAGCAACAGAGAGTGGGTTTTTATCCATTAAATATAAAAAAGCTCCCCATCTGGATCACTGAGCATTTAGTGTAACCATCAGATGAGAGGCCCGAGTAAACAAGCTCATGCTCAGTTGCTGTGCAGACTCAGAGGGTTCACTGTCGCTAATTGTTGCCACCGCTGCAGGTGGACGTACTGTACTAATTTATGGTTGGTCAGTGATGCTAAAATCAGACCCGTAAGATAAAAAATATGTTAGAAATTAAACTTATAACTGAGCAGAAAACTAATTACAATGCAGTGATTTAAATGACCACAACCTTCTGTAATTAAGTATTTCATTTATGCATTTAAGGATTTAATTTCTGTGTTAAGGAACAATATGTAAATTTAGTGAGATTTAGTGGCATCCAGTGGTGAGCACTGCAGATTGCAACCAGCTGAAGCTTCTCCCGGTTAGAATTCCCTCAATGTTCATTGGTCAGGAGGTTTTTACTGGGAGCTAAATCATCCACCGAGGTCTCTTCCCCTACAACAGTGGTTCCCAACTGGTCCAGATTTCTCCTTACTCATAGGTTCAAGGTCCACACAGTTAAATATATTCAGCGTCATACTTGGTTTGGCCATGTTGTCGAGCTAGTTTGCTGTCTCTGTCAAGTAGCTGTCCGTTAGTCACTCACTCTACAGGAAAAGGTGCTTAAAATCAAAAGCTCTGTGCCGGAAATTCACTGTACTTCAAAATAAAGTGTGTTTTTTTACAAACTTGACACATTTGCGAGTTACTTGCAGTCCATTCAGAATGGATCCGAGACCTATTTTTGGACAGCGACCCACCAGTTGGGAACCACTGCTCTACAAAACAAAAAGACCAGGTTATTAAAATAAATAAATAAAGCAGTTGCCCATTACAAATCAGTGTTCCTCCTACCCTGTTTGGCTTGTCAGAGATGGGCCGCTAGCCCAGCACCTGCTAATGCTCACCTATAGTCTCTGATAATTTAACATGTGCTCACCTTATTTCTGATTTAGACCAGTAAAAACACAGAATAAAGCAGTTCACATTAAACAAAAACCAGTGTTTTTCTGATGGTCTCGTCACAAAGGGGCTGCCATCTAGTGTGGCCGATATGAAAATGCAAAAAAACAGACACAAAACAAACAAATAAAAAAGCAAAACATATATCTAGAGCCAATGTTTGTCCATTCTGGGCTACTGTAGAAACATGGCAGTGCAACATGGCGATCTCTGTGAATGAGGACCCACTCCCTATGTAGATATAAACAGCTCATTCTAATGTAATGAAACACAATTCTTATTTTCAGGTGATTACACACTAAAGAAAACTTATTATGTTGTATTCTATTTTTGCCAATATATCCCTCTAAATATTCCACCCTGGACCTTTAAGAAACAAAGCATATAATCTATCTCTGTGACATGCCCCTGTTTTTTAAATTGGACCAAATTAAATACACGTAGGATGAAGGCAGAAATGTTTTCTGAAAAAAATAAAATAAAACACCCACAGCAACCACAAAACCACTTTGCAGGCACATGCAACAGGTAATTGTTAAATGTAAGCTAATCACATTACCCTTCCTCGCTGCTGTTCAAGTTTAATTTGGATGACAAAATTAAAGTTTGTGGTGAGCTCATCTTCTCAACTTCATCTTATGAATTAATGCTTTCACTGATGTTCACCCAGCTTCAGTGCAAAATCTATTTCGCCATAATTAGAGGTATGTAATGTAGACATTGATGAATTTGAATGCAGCAAATTTCCATAAGCGACTGAATGTTGTGTGTCATATAGAGCACAACAAACCTTAACCATATGAAGCAGGAAGTGACAAACTGTCTTCAATAGGGGCCTAATGATGTGTTTAAAGGTAATTATCGACATAATTGCAAGACGTTGTTCACCCTCACATTGGCTATAATTACTCCAGGCCTAAAATAAAATTCCTAAAATAACACAATATTCCTGGTACTACTACTATTCCTCAAAATACTAATTAAGCGTTAAGTGTGTTCCATCTTGTTTCCATTAACTTGTCTCCTTTGTTCTTTCTGTACACATTTTTCTTGTTTCAATAGCTCAGTTTTCTTTTGTTCAAATCACAATGACATGGTAAGAGTGCGCTAACACTGGGTACTTACTAAATCACAGGCTCAGGCTTTCATGTCTTAAAATGAATACCCAGTGATAGCACAAGAATTATGCCTCAGATGATGGCTTTCCTCATCACTCTGCATGTGTACCAAGCTGAACTGTGAACGTAAACTCAGTGCAGATGTGTAGAGATGACCACACAGGCAAACTAGATAAACAGCTCTGCTCAGCATTGTTTTACCAAGCAAAAACTGAATCCTTTGCACAGCTGAACAAATGAAACGAATACCAAACATTTCTCTGTATTTGTCTGTAAACCTCTATATCCAGTCTTTCTTAAGCCGTACTGCCCTACAATGCCAAAACACAGTAACCAGACTCACTGATATCTTACCTTACCATGGTTATTATTATACCAGAAAAATGTGTCATTTTTAGACAAAAGAAAAAAAACCCAGAGCTGGCAGTGACTGAACTCCAGCAGTTTAATTTCAAGTGTGTAGCATTTAGAGGGATATATTGGCAGATATGGAAAACAATATAATATATGTATGTTTCCTTTGGAGGGTAATCACCTGAAAAGAAGAACCAGAGTGTTTCCCTTAGAATGAGCCATTTTTATCTTCACAGGAAGTAAGTCTTTGTCTACAGAGATCGCCATGTTGCACCGCCATGTTTCTACAGTAGTCCAGAACATACAAACCAAACACTAGCTCTGGATAGAGCCATATGTATTTTTGCACCAGCCACCATAGTTAGCAAAACAGCATCGGAAATTTTTTTTTTATCTTAAACTGCTTCATTCAGTGATTTTACCAGTTTAAATCAAGGGGTTTATTTGTTTTGGAAAGAAGGAGACCTCTGTGGATAATTTGACTTCCAGTAAAAACATCCTGAATGTCTGGATCTTAAGAGAGAAACAAGGTGAGCACAGATTAGCAGGTGCTGGGCAAGCGGCCCCTCTGGGACAAGCCAGACATCAGAGAACTGCTGATTTGTAAACTGAGTTTTAATCACCCGCTCTGTTTGTTTGGAGACAAAGACACCTCTGCAGATAATTCGGCTCCCAGAAAAAACCTCCTGAACAATGAACACCAAAGGGACCCTAACGGAGAGTTCACACTTTACACATTGGAGAAGTTTCAGTTGGTTGCAATTTGCAATCTCCACCACTAGATGCCACTAAATCCAACACACTAGACCTTTAAGGTTAGTTGAACCTTATATACTACTTTTTCCTGTCTCATAAAGTTGAAAAAATCAGTTTTGATGCTCCAACAACATAATAAATATGTTTTTTTTAAGAGACACTAATGACATGATAGCTGAAGCATCAAAATGGAGACGGCAGTATAAATTGGGCGCAGCAGTAGCTCAGTCAGAGGGGATTTGGCATGGAAACTGAAAGTGGCTGGTTGAAGTGCAGCATGCGAGTACAGAGGGTGGACTGATAGCTGGAAGGGTGCAAGTTCACCTCCTGGACACTGCTGAGGTGCCCTTAAGCAAAGCACCAAACCCCTAACTGCTCTTAAATTTCTCCAACTGGGTCTACAGGTCCTTTGTTTGCATTGGGCCTATGTGTAAAAAAACAATATGGAGTGAAACTTTTTTGAATATTCCACTGTGGATTAATAAACTAATTCTTATTCTTTCCCTGCGTGACTGAGGGAAATTGCGTGACCCTGCCTCCATCATAAATAACCTTTTTTTTCTTTTACATCCACACCAAATGTAGGTATCGGAGCCAATGCAACAGCATGGAAGGAGTGAGAGTCATCACCAAAACAAACAGCTAATTTCTTAAGCAAAAATGCAAATCCTCCTTACCAGTCGCATCATCACACAAGCTGTGTGTGCACTTCAGCAGAATATGGGTGCCTGACAGCCACCTGTCCTACCACACAAAACCAACAAAATTTAATAAGCCTACACACATCACAGCACGCACACAGCCAGCATTAGCAACATGTGCATATTAATGACCGTTTTTCCAAATAAACAGTAACATACACAACATTGGCAGCAGCAGCAGAATAATATCAGTTACTTGGCACGGTGGCTGTTATTAGATTGTAACAATGTACCCTGTGATGATTGTTGAAAACTGTTTGACAACAAAATCCTGGTGACTTCTAAATAGAGTACAGGGGTCACTATGGTCATGTTTGCACTGCATCTACGAGATGGTTAAGGATGGGGGTGAAGTCTAACGAGGTTAAAGCTACAGTAGAATATGACAAGAAGTTTTTTTTTTTTTTTTTATAACTGTCACAATATTCTAACAGTAGTATATAAGTCCTCTGCCTCCTCATAGTGCTCCTGGTGGCAAGAATCACGACAACAACCAATCAGAGCTGAGGAGTCTCTAATGCAGCTGTCAATCATGTCAAACACGGCTCATGAACTGCGGTCAAACTGTCAAACCAGGCAGCACCGATCAAATTTGAATCAAGATTCTGTTATTGCCTTGTCTATTTATCAGTGTACTGTTTGGCTGTAAAATGAGAATGTTTGCTCCGGCCGGTGGGCAGTACTTTGGTTTTGGTTCAACTGTTTGAAGCATGGCGGCTGGGTCACAAACTGTCTTTGTTTCGCCAGACTCCATTGACAAAAATAGTAGTTTAACCTCGCTGAACACGAAACATGGGAGCTGCTGGTCTACGACCGCCTCGATCTGTAGTTTGTTTGTGTTATTGTGTGACTTTGGTGAATCCAAACCAATCCTTTAAAACACCTAAGTCACACAATAACACCACTAACTGTATTATGGATCATATTTAATACACTATATTTTAAAAGTAGCAAATAGGCCATAGAAAAAAAGCATAGAAATATATATATGCTCAGCTCCACAGTGCACACAGGTGTGGCACTGAAAGATACAACTGACGAGTGGAAATCAAGGGGTGTTTGGACAACTTCCGTACACTGGAGGGATGGGATGGGATAACCATCAGCAAGGCCTATGGTCTGTCCAAGAACCTGCAGGAAACAAAGGCCCTACACTTCCTGAAGTTTTTCTTCTGAGCTCATGCCAGAAGTAGCATTTCTGTATTATTTGCTGCTGAAAGGAGAGATGGATGTGGCTGGCATCAATCAGGCGATGGACACTTTCAAGAAGAATGTAGGGCCTCTCAGAGGACGAGCTGATGTAATTGTGCAAGAACAAAGCCATGCAGATAGGAATAAGAGGAGGAAACTCAACACTGCTGCAATCATTAAAGAGGGCTGCGGCACCGTGTCAAGTCAAGTGGAGGAGATGTTCAGTAAGTGACCATTTGACTTTATACAAGTTTGTAAGACCATTTCCAGAGGCTGAACTGTTAAACTATGGCCAAGAACAAATAAGGCAAAGCTGAAAACCAAGATGAGCTCCTCCACCAACACAGTGAACTGAGCAAAGGCAGCACTGCACTCTCTCTATTGAAGTTCATTCATGAAAACAACCTTCAGGAGGCCTTCTCGGAAACCAGTGACACATCTTCAAATCATCATCACACCACCAAAGACAAGCGCTGAGCCTAAGGGAAACTTCTCCACTGTGAGAAGAATAAAGACATTTACAATGAATACAATGGGACAGCAGATGTTGAATGCCCCAGCAAGGCTATCCATTGAAAATGAAGGTATCTGTGGACTGTTGGATGGTAACAGCAAGGTCATGGAGAAGTGTGCACACACGAAGGACATCTCATTCCTCTTCAAGAAGTGAACCTCATCGGTGAGTCAGATGAAGTTTATTCTTCAAGTGGCATATTGACTGACATGCATTGGCAGTGTGCCATTTACCGCATGCTTTTTTGCTTTGCTTGTTTTTTTCTCCTACATGGGGGCAAGACACACACATACTTTATAGTTGTTTAGCATCTTATTGTGTTGATGTTTTGCATCTCTTTGTCGCCGTAATGCATCTTTATGTCTTTGTAGTTATGTTGTGTCTTTTTGAGGTAGTTTTGTGTCTTTTTAGTTAATGTGTGTCCCTTTTACCCCTTTTCCACCAGTTTTTTTAAACACGGGAAAACCCATTGAAAATAGGGGATAGGCACCTTTCCCATTGCCAGAAGACCAGAGCTGTGTACACAGTTCTGCAGCAGATAGATAGGTATGTTTTTCTGTGTGTGTGTGTGTATGTGGACGTTTTTTTAATGTGACTTTTCATACATCTCTTACTTATTCTGTCACTGGAAGAATTTTCGTTTGCTTTGTGTTTTTATTGTCATTATATTGATGTTGTTTTGGACTCGTGTGGAGGCTATATGATGTTGGATCTTTGGCATTAGGGGTGCACTGCTTGTGAAATTCTGGGTCGATAGCGATACTGATGTTTAAAATAACAATTTGGTCGATAGATTATTCTGATATCAATGTTTTTGCTGTTGTTATTTATTTCTTATTGTTGTTATTTTTCCTCCCTCTTTGCGCCAGAGAAACAAAGAAGTCTTTATTATGAAAAAAATGTGAAACTGTTTTAAGTCATTCAGTCCTTCATTATACTGTCTTTAAATGAACACAAATTCAATTATACATATTCATGAAAAATGACCTTCTTCTTAATGACTTTAAAAGCCTTTCTGCTATATAAAATAAATAATAATTCTTTAATATCTATTTTATATTGATGTGAAAACATCAACAATTTCTCCTTCAAGCAGCTGTATTTATTTAAGTTTATCGCCAAAAACTACATTTTACATGATTAGATTTTAACATAACAGAAGAACAGTATAAGTTACCCTCACCCAATTCTTGTTTTACTAAATAGAGCTTGAACGCATCATAATGTAACTCAGTGCAACCTCTGTCAGCAGTTGATTCTGGCGCCTGGCTGCTAACAGCTAACGTTAACTAGCTCCCCGCCAGTCGATATCAACATGGATTTGTTGTTTATAATGTTTACAATGTAGCATCATCAGGGAAACAATAGGGGGCATTCTCTGCACAAAAGTGATGTGAAACAACTCGGGCTGCCCCCTAATAGTCGACCAAACGTTAGTCGACCAGAAAGGTTAGTCATAAAAACAACAACAAAACAAAACAAACAAACAAAAAACAAACAAACAAAACAAAACATGAAACTCTATCATCTATGCGCCTTGTCAAAATAAATCAAAACCTATATGACTGGACCATGTGGGAATTTAATTTGAAAGGACAGACACAGGTAGTGGTACCCGCGGTTATTCCACAGGCTAGTTAATAACATGTCGGGCAGGAAATCCAAAGTGTGGGATCATTTTGAGAAGGTGAAGGATGAACCCAAGGTGATANCAGTGTTAACAATGTGACTGATGCTATTCTTTCTCACACCTTGTGTTTCCCCAATACAATTTAATAATTAGATTAATATTGTAAACATGCAGGTGACTAGTCAACTAATGGCCCTACATGATGACTATTGGTCGACGGGAGCAATCCTTCATGATCAGTCAGTCACAGCAGTGGCAGTTTCTCCCCTCTCTTACTTGTGGGCAGTTTATTGGTTGTGCAAGTATGGTACAAAATATTGTTTCTTATGGTATGTCTGGATTGCATCATCAAATTGTCTTGTGTGAATACTGTGCGGCCCCACCAGAATTTTCATACCAGAAACGCTGCCGGTATACACTTTGAAAAAGCCTTCAGACCTTTTTGTTTTAATTAACTTACTGTTTCTGTAGCGACTGCTCTGTGTCTTTGTAAGGCAGTGCAGTGTTACTATCTCCCACTCTTATTTCAAAAGAGAGTGACTGCAATGGTCACAGAGCATGAAACAGATAATTTTTTAACTTATCCACATCTTCCCAAATGGAATTGAATTTTAAGTTCAAGCTCATTCAAGCTGACGAACCCCATCCCATGATGCCTTTCTTTCCAGGTGGAGGCCCTGTGTTTGAATTCAATGCAAATTTAATTAAAACATGTAACTTTTAATTACCTCCCTAATTAATTTAATAAGTGAAAATAGACTCAGAGTGATAAATTATTGAGGTGGCAATGTTCCTGCAGCAGCTCACCAAGGCTCCTTGTGACTGACTTCAAGGCTGTGTACAGACATCTTTTTTTTAAGACAGTAACAGGCTGTCCCACAAAAATAGAACACTTTCATATGCTGACAAGAGAAACACACACAAAACATAAGTGGGAAAACATCCATCGAGGCGTTGCAGTGCATCAGAAAGAAGCTGGCTGACTAAATAAACTTGTAATGCAACAATAGCATTTTTACGGCTATCTCAGAAAAGATAATCGGGAACAGCTATCTAAGTGTTTCAAATTAAAAATCGACCTTAAATGAAAATTAATTATGCATCAACAATGCTAAATATGATAGAAAGATTACATGCCGACGTAGCAGAATAAAAGATGAGAGGAGAAGATTGGAAAATGTTTGCCTTGCTTATTGTATCTGGGTGGTGGCTATGAAGCGGAACATCAATGTAAATTTGGCAAAAAGAAAACTTGTCTGTGCTTCTGCAGAAAGGAGTCACCTTGAGATTTGGTTGAGGGAACTTCAGAGGGTGCTGCTTGAAGCTTAGGCTCAGCAGATAATTACAGATTTCCTGTCTGAAACACTTAACCTTTTTTTGGGGGGAGAGGGGATAAGATGAACCTTTTCTTTTATTATTATTTTTTTTATAGCTTTTTCTAATTAATCACACCTAAAACTTCCACATCAACATCCTGCACATTTCCTCCCTCTGGTAAACATCAATCTCTGATTAAGTATCAGAGTATTAAACATCAAGCGGCAACATCGCTGACATTAGTGCTGTTCACAGCATCTTTCAGGTTTGGAGTTAATCACCTCACAAACACACGTCTCTTCTCCCTGACACTTTCATACGGGATTAACAGGCCGGTTGTGTGTGCTTTAATTAATGCAGATTTCTCTGGGTCATACTGTAGCAGTCTGAGATAATTGTGTTCTGGTTATCACAGGCTTCAGGTGCTTGTCCTTCATCATTGTTTGAAACAACCAGCTCATCTGTTTCACTGAAAATGACTTGGCATTTTCCCACCACAACATTAGCAGCTCTGTATAGAAGACACTGGCAATCCAAAAGAAGTCAGATGATGTTTTTCAGAAAGCCTCTTTAGCTTGGTGAAGCTTAAACTCGCTCAGGCTTTTGTTTTTTTCTGACATGTTCTTATTGACTTCTCTTGCAGTATTTTACAATGGCTTCAGCTCCGTTTAAAACAATATGCTGTCCTTATATATCTAATGTACAAAACACTTATCACATGCTCAGTGGTGCATTCAAGTACACATTAGTACACTTTGAGATACTTAACTTTTTATGCTGCTGTCTGCTACTACTACTGCTGTACTTTTTACCGCACTACAACTTTAGTTACTTTGCAAATACAGATTAATTATACAAAATGTTAATTAACTTGTAAATGATGTTTTATTGATTAATATACATCCTAGCTCCACCTTTACCAGCTGCAACATTAATGACGTTTACACATTAATGCATCAATAATTATAATCCAGTCATGTAATATTTAAGATATGTCTGCAATGATGCACACTTTTACTTCCTGTGTATTTTTTGCAAAACCTTATTCAAAAGTGAAACCAGTCTATGCTCTCTTCAAAGCCAGACTCCAATAGTAAGGGTTTTCTTTTTCTCTTTTGTGAGATTGCATGTGTTTGGGAAGTACAGAGCGTACGGCTGGATAAATGAGACTTGGATGATACCACAAGTTGTATGAGAGTTTGTAAACAGATGCTTTGATAAAGTTTTGCTGCTGTTAAACATGGTCACCAGTCAATCATAAAAAAAAAAAAAAACGTCTGCTGTTTTCTAATGGTTTATGCAAGAGAAAAGTTTTTTTCATGAGTTTAAGGAAAGACGGCATGACTAGTTCATTTACAATGGTCATTTTGTGGGTGACGCATTCCTTTTAGTATGTTTTAATGCAAATACTTGAGTATTGTTTCAGGACATTTACTTGTTACAGAGAATTTATACACTGTGGTACTGCTACTAGGGATGCACAATACAGCAGATATATCATAATGTAACTGTCTTCTCTTGATTGTCAGTGTTCCCCAGTTCTTCTGGGCTGTGGGTAATAAGCAGGCTACACAATCCTTTCTTCCTCTTTGTTTAATTTTTACCAACATGGCGAGACTTCTCATCACTGTTATGCATGAGGCACGAAATGAATCAATATACAAAATACTACAAGTGACAATGAAATAATAATTTACCAGAACTGTAACTCAATACTGCTGAATCTATCACTACTTAAATATAAATTAAGTAATAAAAAATACCTCCCAAAAATACAATGTGAGAGAACTTATTTGGTTGATAACTGATACTAATATCAATATATCTATATTTTTCCTCCCCTAATTTTAGTGATCATCAAGTCTCCTCTGTAGTTGAATTAACATCATATTATGCATGCATGCTTGAAATACTGTGCTTTTCAACGTATGTAATATTCATTCATTGTGCAAAATAAGAAAAAGCATGTTGGCTGATTCTAATAGTTCATTTCAAAGCTAATATCGACTGATACTGATGACATGCTGACATCATGCATCCTTAAATGCTACATCTACTTTTGTAAAGATCTGAGTACTTAGTTCACCATCGGCAGTCATTTCATGTGAGCACATGTTTAAGTGTGTGTTACCCAGCACACAAATGCAGCTTCCTTTCTTTTAATTACTGTAAAAATGTTGAGAATCATCAACTATTAAATGAGCGTAAATTTTGTTTTGTTACTGTATTTTAGCTGACTGATGGAGGTGATGGAGATATTTATGGTGACTTGTATAAAAACAGGTTTGTACAGAACAGAAAAAGAAAATGATGCATCACAATTATCATTTTTCTCTGTATGAATATATGATTGCTTAAAAGTCATACCCTATAAGAGACTGCATCATGTGTATTTACAGTATTTGATTATTTATTTAGTATGGTCTTTCATCTACAGAACATCAGTGACTCCCTGCAACCTCCTGAGGTATTTACCCCAAAGGGTATCTGATGAAATAAACAAATAAATAGCTCGCACACTGCAGGGCTCCAGTGTCCACTTATGTACACGTGTGATTTCAAGCAAAACTGCTCTTCATCAAGTTGACATTGCGCTATGTCAACAGCGCTATTTCTTATGCACGGCACAGTCACATGATACAATCACATGACCTGAGTGTTTGAAGTGAGACAGAAAAAGAGTACCCTTCAAAGATGAAAGGCATCTTGACAGGCATATAAATGAATGTATCTACAACTATGTACATGTATAAATAATCACACATACATAGTGTACATTGCTTTGAATCTAATCCCCATTTCGGTAGTGTAAAATAATATTTAATAAACATTTACAGGAAAAAACAACAGTAAATATATGAAAATATATCAAGGAGAAAGGGGTGGCGTGCTTGTAGGCTGCCATCAGGAACAGGGAAATACTAAAGAGGTGCCTCTATTTGTCCTTTACAAGGTGTAATACAGCCAGAGACCGTACAGATGACAAGTAATTCACAGAGGATAAAACTGAAAAGTAGTAGGTTTATAGACTTACAAAAAGGGGCAAATGTCCATTTCCTCATTGACGCCCTCGGGTGACACAGTGTTTAGAGTGTAAATCCAGAATAATTCACGTCTCAAGAGAAAGGCGTTGATGTCCTCCCTCCTCCGTGGGAGTTGGACATGTTTGATTCCATTATAACTGAGAGAGGCAACAGTGTGGTTCATTAGATTGAAGTGGCTGGCCGCAGGGCTCTGTTGGTCATGGTCTGTGATGGTGCCTCTGTGGTCTGAGATTCTGTTTTTGAGGGGTCTGGAAGTTTGGCCTGCTAGTCCACAAGGGCATTTGAGCTTTTATATCACATTGTTGGTTTTACATGAGACGATACCTCTAATGGCGAACACCTTTCCCATGTGTGGTTGATAAAAGTACAATGACACACTATTATATGCAATTCCAAGTCTGTTTAGGGACCCCAGAATGCAAGAATATTCAAATACAACAGGTGCAAAATAGGACATTTATACTTCATTCAGAAAAGTGTTTGTGCACAAAACTGTATGGGATTTCATGATATATTGAAGTCAGAGGTCAAGGGACATCTGTAAAAATGGTCATGCTGTTATTTGGCCATGTTGGAGTGCTATTTAGCCCCTTTGCTGAGAAGTGTAGAGCACACCGTAATTTGTATAAAGCCTAGGTAATGAGGAAGGCTATGATCATGTGACCAGTGCGCTGAAAGGAGTAAAGTTGGAAGTATTATAAAGAGTGAAAGTCTGTGTAAAGAGAAGGGTTGGGGTGGTGGATGGGTCAAAAAAACACAGGACTTTCCTCCAGGAGAACAGTGTTTGTGTCCTTGTCTGAAACCAAGAGAATTCAGTTATTTTAAGGTATGTTGTCACCATGTTTCCTTTCAGAAACTGAACCTACATAACTTTACATTAGGTACATAACATGATGATGCCACTTCTGGGGTGCTAATTCATCAGATATCATATGAACAGTTGTATGAGGATAAGCTTCGTCCCTCAAAGACAGGCTCCATGGCTATAACATGCCGATCATATTTGATGGCAGTGGACATATTGCCAGATGACTGATATCCCTACAGCAGGTACTTGATAAGTACTGCTTGAAAAGACTGTGTAGTATAATTGAAGTCATTTGAAAAAAAAAAAATAGAAAATTAAATCCAAAGAGTGAGTCTAAGCAGCATAAACAGTTAGAATAATAAGCTAAAAAATAATGGATGAAATGGGTGGCTTGTGGGAGAAATACAAAGGCAAACTAATCTAAGCATTGACAGTTCAATTGTCTGAAAAAATACTGCAACAATAACCACTTTAATGCCATGAATTGTGTTTGTGTAAATCACAGTTTAAAATCAATTCAAATGAACACATGACACAGTGGTGTCAATAAAGATCCACTTGAGACCATCTAACGGGGCTGTGGGGGTCCAACTAACAAAAAATATCACCGTCACTATCACAGATATGTTATATTTGCATGTTATGCAGTGGATATGTTGAATTATAACACTGGGGTTAACGTGTGGTTAGGTTTAGACACAAAAACCACTTGGTTATGGCCGAGAACAGATCGTGTTTTGCTTGGAATACAGAATTGTATAATATGAACAGTTTATTCTGGCGACTGGACTGTCTATGCAGCAATGATTGAAATTCAGTGAAGGACAAGTACATTGTTGTGAAGCTCTGACGTAATTTAATAAATCTGTTTTTTATTTTGTGTGCTAGGAGGCCATAATTTAAGAGTACAACTGTTTTGTCATCAGACTTTTGCAAGTTCAACCTTGAAGTGAAACCTGAGCCAAATACAGTAAAAACAAATCCTATGTAAGCTGCCATTTGGCATTTAGAATTTCAGGTAGAGGCTTTTTTATCTTATATTATGAAATGGCCTAGATCTTCTGTACAAAAAAGCCCGCGAGCTGTTCTCTGTGAGGGCTAAAAATGTAGTTTAAAAAGCAACACACTAGAGAGATTTGTCCTCTTGTTAACAACTGAATGAGCCGATAAATAAGTAAATAACAATTATGCAAGTCCTTCAGTATTTGTGCTAAACAGGAGCGAACATAGAGGGAGATAAGTGTGCAGACAGAGCTTGTTGCGTTTGCCTTTGTTCACCCACTATTTATTCCCACATCATTTAATTATACCTCAGCCAAGCCAAGTGCTACATGCCATCAATCTCAATCAATCAATTAGCCAACTAAACAAGCCATGCTCAGACATTCGTTCACTCTCAATTTCCCCATTGTGCTAATTACACTTAAACATGTCATTCCAAATTAAAATTGAACATTTAAATGGGATTAGTATTATCTAACTGAAACATCACCCTCCTACATTCATGCTTTCATGATACACTGACAGCAGCCGAACAGCAAATGCCTTGTAGCTGGTTTTAATTCCGTTTTCACGAGTTTAACCCTGGGAAAAAAATATAATAAATCAGGAGAAACTCACATAATTTGTCATGTTTCAGAAATCTGAAAGGCAGGTATTTAATGTTCCTTGAGGGAAGCATTATATTTCGATGATTGTATAAGTAGGGGAGAAAAGTGGCTGGTTTCTAAGGTTAAACTATTCCCATTAAAGTTTGAATAATGTTATTGACCTTTACCTGGGATGGATCACTTAAAGTAATGGGAAATGGTGGCACTGACGGAATTATGATGACAGAATTGCTTATGGTTATGAACTGGGTCTTGCTCCTCGAAATACCTATCAATTTGTCAAATCACCAACATCCACGTGTTCAGCCGGAAATCTTAACAGGGGCCCCCGAGCCTGTCGGTGTCAGTCATTGTGTCATTTAAAACGTTTCTCGCCTCTATCTGTAGCACAGTGCATGTGTCAGTCACTGATGGGAGCTCAGATTGCTGCTGCTGCTGCTGCTGCTGCTGCTGCTGTTGCTGCACATGGAATCTACGTCGGTACAGTATTTTTGCCTCCACTTGAGATCTTTCTTCTTTGGGAGTTTGACAAGTATCAGCAGCTGAGGATGAAGTGAACAGGTTCAATCCAGCTAATGTATTCAGCATGTTAAAACAGGCGAAGTGAATTGTGACAACAAATACGAGCTAATAAATTCTGCCACCTGCGTCTCCGAGCAGGATGGGACTACAAAGTGAAACCATGTTTTTTGATCAAGTCACAACAGCACAGCACTTTAAACATTGATATCTTTTTATTAAGACAAGTACTCTTCTGATTTTTTTTTTCTTTTGTAAAAATGTCGGTGTGAACCAATACAAAATATGCATGGTCATATGAGAAACATCCTCTTTACTACACAAAAGAAAAAAATGTCACCTGGGTACAGAGAGAAAGTTAAGATTCAACAACAAAAACAACCATTTTTGGGGATATTAAAACAACCAATCCCCGCCCCCCCCCCTCCCTCCCTCCCCAGGCTTTAAACATGAGCTTCATCCAAATATCCAAGACATGTTACAGATCATTCATAAAACTTCATGTCACAGTAAATACACCATCTTGTCATCTATGAAAATTGGACTGAATGCAAACAGATGCTTGATTGACTGTCTGTGGTCACATCCTAGAATTACTAAATAACCGATACTGTATGAGCAAAGTGTTACAGTGGTGGAAGAAGAAGAAGAAGAAGAAGAAGAAGAAGTTTCATGAACATCATTGTGACTTTGTTGACACTGACTGTACATAATTTTCGTCTGCTTAACAAATCTAGTTTTCTTTCTTTGTGAACTAGGTCTATGCAAAATAATATTTAACGTTTACTGTAACAGTGCACCATATTAAGAACACATAAACATGTACAAATGAGAAAAAACATGTACATCTTGTGGTTTTTCTTTCACTGTTTGAATAGCTGTGGTACTACAGTATATACTTGGGGCCTTTTAATTTGCATTCTACCTGAGATGCAAAAAACACTATTAACACTCATGAACCTGAGAGAGTGAAAACAAACATACTAAATATCAAGTATTTCAAACAAATCAAAAAACTGGATTAGAATGATGCGTCCGACAATCTTTTTTTTTTATGTTCCCCGGTTAAAAGCAGCAGTCACTTAAAAACCATGTATGATAAATATCAAACCTCGAAATAATACGTCATGCACATAACTGTTTCCATGACAACAAAACTCTAAAATCCAGAAAAAGAATGTACTTTTTATTGTAGCTTATTACAGCACTGTATTCCTCTCTGATGTTACCAGTGAGCCTTGTCCTTGAAGATATCCAAATAAATAAGAAATGTAGTGAAGCAGAGAAAATAATTATGACCAAATTGAAATTGTTTTGCGATCACTAATTAAGACAATAAATACTACATCCTGGCATACGACATTCTAGTCAGTGGAAGCTGCCACACCACACTGATAAACAAAGAAATACTAAAGAAAGAAAAAAAACACGCATTCCAGCTTTTTTATGCTCCAGGTCGTAATCGTGATGCAAGTCTATGGTGCGTGAATACAGACGACCATGATGAGTATCGGCCCTGTGAGTTAGAAAGGACAGAAATATACAAGATATACTGTAAGAGTGTACATGAGGATACTATAAGATACTAACCATATGCCTCAGAATCAAAGAAGGCACTAAAATAAGTCCTTCAGTCTTTTCCTATATAATGATAAGTATCAAGAGGTGGGTTTAAGGCAGTGGTTATCCTTTTTCATAATACATTTACAGATATTTTTATCTTATTCAGGCAATACAATGAAATCTCTCACTAATTACCAAACAGGTTTTTACTCTCCTGGCTGTGGCAGACTCAGAGGCATGGAGCAGGCACGGTGTGCACACTGTGTCTCCGTCTGCGAGCGTAGGATCTTCTGATTTTGTGTTGGTGGGGGGAAAAAATAAATAAATTTGTAACAGTAGACGGCTCCTGCGTGAAGGTTTGAGGCTGCAGGATGACAGTGAGAAAATGATCTTTCCCCAAACCAAGTCTAAAGCTCGACGCAAATCTTTGATAACTTGTAAGGCCGAGAGCCCTTACAAGTTATCAAAGACAGCCCAAAGGTAAAATGTCTTTACAGACAGCAAGGAAATATAACTGATTCATGTTTGCAGTGATTGAATGTCTTTATACTCGAGTATGGGCAAGGGCAAAAAAATATGTGTAGCAAGGATTTCTAAGCCAGGAAATAAGCAGTGATTTTTTTTTTCCCTACTTGCAACGGGTATTCACACGGACATACCTTTCAATGGCAAAGGAAACTTTTCCATTGAAAGCGTAACAATCTTTCTCCCCTTTAACACAGTACAATCAAATAAAACTCTAAAACCTTGAGAAATGAAAAAATGTTTCTAGTTAGATGGTCAATGCACCGTATTATCAGTTAAAAAAAAAATAAAAAAAAAATCAATCGTTGAGAGAGGAGCACTCTGCACAGTGGACTTTCAGCCTTTGCTGTATACAAGTGATATTCACTGTATATGCACACTCATGTGATTATTATATTTGGTCCAGGGTCGACCGTGTGGGTGGTATGAAAATGTTTAAACCAAAAGCACACACAGTAAGCTGTACCAATATCAAACAATTAATACAGTTTAATTATATTTCATGATCAATGCAGCAGGAATAGTTGCTCTTTTAGGTACAACATATACTTAAACTCTGACTCAAACCCCACATAATATCTGCCAACTCTTTCGGCTCTGTACTCATAGAGCAACGTGTTCTGCCATGTTTTTGGTCCATCCATCAAAAGGATGACAAAAAAAAAAAAAATCTGACAAAAATAACTACTAAAATCATTAGGGCTGGGTATACCTGAAAGATATCAACCAAAATAACCCAATACCAAGTAGTACTTAAATGTCTCCAGTCAAGTGATACCTGCATTTGACCCTTTTTTGCACCTTGGGTCTTATCCTAGACCATCCCGGCTCTCCGCCAGATGAGCAAACTTGCTGTTGCTGAAGGAGCCTCTCTTCTCGGCGAACAGTTAAACATCTGCCTTGTTAGCACGAGCTAACACGTCAGCAGTGGCTAACATCCAACACTAAGCCATTGAACAGGCGGCCATTTCCGCAGCTGCTCTCCTCGGTGAACGTTCAGTTCAACGCCTGCCCGATGAGTACAAGCTAACACAGCAGCACCGGCTAAAATCCAGCACCAGAAACTGACACTGAATGGCTCAACTTGGTCGTTAAACCTGTTAATAACCGTTAAGTAGCATTTGCTGTGTGATGCTAACAGTTAGCCTTGTCACTGTGTGTGTGCGGCCAGGCGGACTCTTACAACTGTCCCCCAGCACAAAGCTAACACTCCCGCAACAACAGGTCCAACCCATACAGTCTGTGGTGTGGTGTATTTCATGGAGTTGGCAGTTTAGCGTGCCGATTCGTCTCCAAAACGTTCGAAAGTATGGCTATACTACACACTACTCCATTCACATTATGGATGTCGAATGAAGTACACTACTGGTATTGGTATCACTTTCAGGGTACTGGTATTGGTACTGATATCGTTATTTTTAAACGATACCCAGCCCTAAAAAACATTCTAGATACAGGAGATGTTTTTTAAGGAGTAGTTTGCCCATTTTCAGAAATACACTTATGATGATGATCTTCTCCTTAATCTGGCCATTAAAGCAAATAAGTGTATTTCCTAAAATGTCGAACTGTTCCTTTAAGTTTTTTTTTTTTTTTTTTTTTCAGAACCAGTCGTTCAGCTAATGAAAATAAACGCAAAAAAAAACAAAAGAAAGCAGAGGACAGTAAATGTTACCTGCTATTGTTGACTCACTGCTGTCCTCTCAACCAGCAGAAAAAAAACCCCGATACAGAGTTTTAAAAAAGGATAAGTGATTCTCTATAGAAACTTTAACTCTATATCATGGTACATTACAGCTGTCAGGATGTCAAAGACTGAACTCCACAATACCCTAACAAATACTAAACTGACCTCACATCTACTAACCATCGGATGTTCTCTTGAAACCAGCGAGGGACCAGTTGTACTTTGCGGCTTGGTGTGAAATGATACTTTACGGCACTCCTACTTCACTTTCAGGAACAAATACATTCTATGATGAGCATGATTACTCACAACTGTTAACATTAGTAATCAACACAGTGAACCTGACCTCAGAGGGGTGCGGGTGGGGTAGAGGGGAAGGTGAGTGAAATTTGCGCTGCAGTATGTCGAAACCAATCTGTGATGAATTTGCAGGGACCGCTGGACTTCGACCCAGCAGGGAGAAATGTGTTGACACTGTGTTCCAGTTACTGAACTCTGGAGATTACTCAAAAAAAAAAAAAAAGAAGTGTGGTAAAAGCTGGCTCCTCGGATCTGGGTACATGAGCTAATAGCTAGCTGCAGCACACATAGACAAACACCAGGCCCATTTAATCTCCGAAAGCCAAATGTAACAAAGGATCAGGTGGAGTACATTGGAAGAAAAAAAAATCCAATCCAACAAGCATGTGAAGGGGGGGAAACAACAAAATAAAGAAAAGAAATAGAACAAGGCACAAAATTGTCTGTAAAATAATTGAACTGTACAGAATAGGCCCCAGCAGTCCAGGAAGGGTCGGATAGGAGACTCAGCAAACGCCTCTTCTTACCACTTGGCCATGCCAGTCCTACTTTTCACTTTCTTCTCTTCCTCTTTAAATCTCGCCCTCCCCACCCCCACGCCTTCTCACAACCAATCAGAGTTAGACATAATGCTCCTACAGCACCACCACCACCAGCAGCATCCCCACCCGTCTCTCCTGGCCTGTCCAGTTTAGATATAGTACTCCTTCTTCTCGTCTGTGTTGTTGTGTCCACCCTCCGCATTGATGATGGCCGTGTCTGCATCGGCTGCGTCGTCCGCCCCTTTGGCTTCGTGTGTGAAGTAAGTTCCTGGAAAACGAGCACAGACAAATTAGCCCCCATACCTCCTCCAACCATGTGTGCACTTCAATCCTATTGCACTCCACTCACAAAAAAAACCCAACCAAACAAAAACACTTGAACTCTAAGATGTTTTTATGATTAAGTATGATTGCACTGCCAATGCTTTACCTTTGTGTCTGGCAAAGTATCGACCAAGAACAATGAGTGCACAGAGGATGGCAAACATCACCACGGCAACCACTCCTCCAATGACAGCATGGTCAATTTTCTGCGGTGCCCCCTCGCCGGCTCTGGAGTCTAAAAAAACAGGACAATAACCGTAAATAATTTCATGATCAGTAAACCGTCTCAGCCAGTCACTAATACCTTCACACAGACGCGGACCACACTGGAAGCTGTGGCCATTAAATCATAAGGCTGCCAAAATAAACTAAATTAGTTTGTTTTCTCTCAAAATCATTTTAGCATGACCTAACCACAGAGGAGACACTGGAAAAGGCTGTTGAGAAAAATACCAGGTTATGTTGTTTACCAATAGAAATGAGACAATGTCACAATACAAGTTGGTCTGTGGAGGATGGTAAATGGTTCATTATTTGTAACTAAATGTCCCACAAATAGGCTGTAAAACCATTTAGTTCCTACTGACAAATCCTGCAAACCACTGCAAATAATTCAGCATGATGATCCCCAGGCTGGGGCTTTTTAAAATGTTGAACATTTTTCCTCACTAATTCCTTTCCAGATTTATGCACAGTGCTATCACCCAGTTGTCTGTGAAACAACTGACATTCAAAACATATTTAGATACACAAAATCTATTCACATATTACATTTAAAGGAATAGTTTAACATTGCTGGGAAATAGGCTTATTCGCTCTCTTGCTGAAAGTTCAAAGACAGGATAAATGCCACTCTTGTATTTGTATGGTAGCTTAACATACAGATCAGGGGGGACAGCTACCCAGGCTCTGTCTAAAGGTAACAAGATCCAGCACCTCTGAAGTGCACTAATTCAGATGCCATATCTAGGGATGGGAATTGATAGGATTTTATTGATAACAATACCATTATGGATTCTGCTTATCGGTCTGATTCTTTATCTATTCCCTATTGGATTCCTGATCAATTTTCTGTGTAAAGGAGGCCTTCACAGGTTTTCAGCATCAGTGCAACTGTTTTAAAATCTCTGAGTCTGAACCAAGCGCCAACCTTCATGACCTGACAAATGAAGCCTATACAGAAGTGTCAAAAACTGCAGTTCCTTGAATGGCCACTTGAGGCTGGCTCCATAAGTCACTAAGTCCCCATAGACCCCCATGCTAAAATGTCAAACTTAACAGCAGAAATAAACATGTTTACAGCCTGATACAAAGCGTGTTTTTGGTCTCTATAGCTAATTTCGGGATTATGACAACTGTCTGGGGGTTGAATTCTTATATAACTCCCTCATTTACATTTTATTAAGGCTTGAATTTACGCATAATTAAGGGAGGGCCACTTTGAGTAACAGGCTGTCCTTGGCGTCTTGTCACATCCAACCCTCGCTTGTCACAACACCAGCCTCTTGCCCAAATATGGTCACCCCTGGCTCCAACAACCCAAATGGCAACGGCCAAAATGCCAAACTCAAGGCTTCAACCTGGGAGTCTGTAAACCAATTAAAGTCTATGGTCTGAACACAATGTAGAAAAGTATAGGGTAGAAAAAAAGGTAAAGGTGTAGACACATGACACACGACTTTGATGTCATTGTTAAGCAATGTGTAACTGTCAGACAAACATGCCAGCATTGATAAAAGGAATTAATAAGATTGGAGACATGTGATTCAGAATTTGGAACCAGTCCTCAACTGGAACCAGTTCTTGATTCCCGTTGCTAGTTTATCTTGTTTGAGTAATCCGTACAAAACCCAAGTGTAAAAATGACACATTGTGATTTCTTGGCCAGGGGCAGTAACTTCCTTTTTTACAGTCTTAATTCGAAGCTAAACTAATCGACTGGGGGCTGTAGCGTCATAAGCCCTATTTGCGTGGGATTAGTATTATTACTTGGAAATTTGTAATAATTGCAGAGGTCTGTGATCTTAATCCCGTGCACGTCCGCCATTTCCACAATTCGTCAAGTAAAAGTTCCATCCCAAATTAGCTACTATATTTTGCCAAACACAGAGGTCATGCAGTAATATTAGTCCTGTGCGATCTGGCATCTTGTGATTTGTGGTTGCATTCAGGTCTTTTGTTTTCACTGCGTCTTTCTTCTACCTCTTTCTTGTCTAGAATTACGGAGGCTGGCAATTATAAATGAAAGTTTTGACAGCATTTTGGGTGCAGGAAGCTCATTTCGCTACACAGCATGGAGACCCATTTGCAGAAAGAGCAAGCTCAAATCCATCAGAGGAGCGAAACCTCATAAGAAGATAAGATGGATGACATGTGACAGTGTGGCAGAATCGCTTCTCTTTGTTTAAACCACATTTAAAATAAAAAAGGAAGTTAAAACTGTACATCTGCGTGAGTCGTGCTGTGTAGTGTTTCTGTGTTGTACAGAGTGGAATTACAAATAAAGGTGCGCATCATATCTGTGGGATAATGTCAGTAAATTTGGGTAAAATACAGACTTTGCTTATTCAGTGTGAATGTGCTGCGTGAAACACAGATGTGGGGATAATTTCTAAATCACATGAGGGCCTGTGGTCATGATGGTCCCATAGGTAGGACTTTAGTTTATGTACAGACACATGAGTTGTATTGGTCTTCTCATCTAACTCTCAGCAAGAAAGAGAATATGCATTTTTGCCAAAATGTTGAAATAAAATAAAACAGTATCTATTTACTTGAATGTTTAAAACAGTCTGATGTCTCCCTAAGTTATAAACCATACATGTGTGATGTTATTCTCTTGGAGCAGCCTCGTTAGACAAGCGCTCTCAGTGCTTCATATAGCCGAAATGGCTGCTCGAGCCCCTTGAGTGAGCAATGTTGAAAAATGTTTTAAGACAGTTATTTCACCATGAAACAGTAGACACAGTCTGCAATTTCAGCGAGAGTTCACACACTGTAAAATACATTGTGATTTAAGAGGCCATTTCTGGAAGTTATAGAGCTCAATCATCAGAAATAGACACAAATCTGGAGATAAATTGGCGCCCGGTGTCCCCATGCAGAGAAATACGTGGCTGCCTCAGGTGTCAGAGAGTATCACTGTCTAGCATTTAGCCAGATTTATCCGTGCACCACAGTAGAACAAGGCAAAATTTGAAGCCTTTAAATTTCCAGTCTCAGAATAGTTCAGAGGCATTTATCAATAGTCTATATCTGTGCACATTTGGACTGATGGAGGAGTGGCAGGCGAGGGAATGGCTGCACTGTTCTTTGCTGCATGAGAGAGCAGCTCAATTTTCCATCAATCTCACTAGTCATGCTCTGAACTTGAATGATTCTGATAAAAGACGAGCGGAGGGTGCAGAATTTCTCAACACTGTGAGGGCGTAATAAGTTGGGTTGAGGGGTCTAAGACAAGTGACACACTCACTTCTCAACCTCATGAAAAAACCCAACACCTTATTCAAGATGCATTCAGTTCAGCACGAGGACATCTTGGAAGTGTGAGTGCGTTGAAACTAATTAATGAGAAAAGTTTTGTTTCAGTTGAGCGCCCACTTAAAATGGACTCATCTTCATGGAGCGAGCCGTTGCTGCGCGACGGTGTATGTGAAGCAGGGATGTGCAAGGTGCCGTTTGTTTACTGTATCAGCGATGTCAGATAGCACAGCTCATTCCCCGTGGAGAGGGAACGGCCCATGCTCCATGCTAATGAACATTCACCGCTAAATGGCCTGTGCACAGTCCTGTCCCCCCCCCCCCCCCCTCCCCTCCCTCCCTCACCTCCCCACACCTTCCTGCCCTCACCTTGCTCCCCGCTGTCTTCCGTTTGACACATCCGCAAGGAAACATGCAGGGTCTCGGCCGCCTTTGCACACCGAGGGAGAGTTTTATTTAACAGGTAGAAAAATTCGCCCAGGGTAAGCGCCGAGACTCTATCACAAAAATGTCAAACTAAAAAATCCCATAACACCTACAGTATCAACTGTTATGGTTGGTTGCATATCATGTTGCCTGCATTAAGTACACTACTGAACACTGGTTTTCTGTTTGTCAGTTCTGTATTTATTACAAGGGAAGGCCACAGGAACATGATCTCAGATTCCATATAAATATTACTCATTTTCATTCATTTTGCGGTGTTGCTGCAGCCTGCATTACAGCGTAAGGAGATTATGAGACATCTTACATAATGCAGTGCAATACAGAGGTCTAAAGTGTATTGTAAGCTGATTTCAAACATAAAGGTCATTCGTCGTGAGGTGCACTTCTCCGCCTGTGAAAACAGTTGTATAATATATTCTGTGGCTCTGAAGCAAGATTTTCTTAAGTCTGGAAATGTCATTAGAGTTATATCTGATTTACACATTTTCAACAGGAAGCCTGCGTTACCAGCTGGATGTATGTAGTGTGGAAGATGGAGGCATTTACCAGGCAGGCTGGTTGTAATATTATTATTATATTGTAATATTAAGAAGATATTTTACTGCTGGAAAGATTTTCTTTTTCTAGGCAATGGACAACAATGGAGATACTTCTGAAGTTGTTATGACCAGAGAAAACAGAGGAAAAGGCCTGTGGCATTAGCATTTGCTCAGGAGGTAGAAAACCTTCAACTAACAGACTGCACTGTGCTTCATCGGACCAATAAATGCTCCTGCTGGTGGGTGACGTAATGTGAGCTTGGCTGGAAATAATATGGCAGCCAGCTGTTAATAAACAATCTCAAATTACAGTTAAACGCTGATCTAAAATATGTTTCTGAAAACATCTGAGATGAGAAACAGGCAACAGTCACAAAATCTTGGTTAATATTTTATCAGCACCACTTTTGATCTCAGTATGTTCAGTCTCCATTTTTACAACACAGGAAACATTGTTGCGCCCACTTCCTGTTCACAAATTCTCCTATTACAGCTAAACAGTTCACTAAATATGTTTCTGGAGACATTTTAGGTGATAAACAGGCAATACAGAGACAGAATCTTGGTTTATGGTTGATCAGAATGGCCTTGTTTTACAGTTTGATCAACATTTGGTGTGAGTTTGAGAGAAAGAGGGGTGGGTCTCTCTCTTGATCCGCTTTTATACTCTTGTGTCCGTGGTGGCGGACATTCAAAAATGTGGAAGTACAATCTGTAGTTCGAGCAAAAGCCCCAGAGCCAGCGAAATGATACTACCCACACTGTTACGATACACAGCTGGTTCAAAATTCACAAAGTGTCTCTTTAAGGACAGTCAAGATATTTCAGGCTCCACTCTGCAAATCTATTTTGACTAGCCTATTTAAAGTAAATTATCACCTGATTCTACACTCTAGCTTGTATCCAAAGTGCTGTAGCATCTCCATCTCATTCAAATCAATTCAAGAACTCGGACAATCAGGAGCAAGGGATCGAACCCCAACCATATAATTATTAGGTGACCTTCTTTATCTACCGACCTGCAGCCAACCCTTAATCTGTCACCTGTGAGGCCCCCAACGTCACGGATCATAAAACGCTGGACTATCCCTTTTATGTTGCTGTGAGATATTTCATTGCTCACAGGGTGGACAAAAAACCTGAACATCCTGCGATGTGATCTCCATGGGCTGTTTATCCTGGTCTGCCATATTTGTAGCAGGTGTTATTTTGTCCACTGCATTTGGGTAACAGAGTGAAAAGGGAGGTTAAGGACTCCAGAATCACCTCTGTATCTGACCCAGATCTCCAACCTCGACGAGAAAGGGTTTTCTTTATAAGTGTCATTACGATCCTTCCTCCCTCTTCCTGTGTAGATTAGTTTGTCATTCAGTGCTCTAACACACCCAGGATCAAGAGTGTGATACCCTCCGGCCGTCCATGTTCAATATATTCGTAATGCTACACAGTGCTTAGAATAGAAAAAAAAAAAGACCTCCAAATGACAGACAGTGTTATTACAGCAGCCTTTGTGGCCTCACACTTGAAATAAGTAGAATTTGATTATGTCTGTAATGTGGCTGGTGTCCATACCGCCGGCACAGCTCTGCTCACAGCTCGATGGGGGGAGTGCTGACATGCCCACACCGGCGTCCTGACAGGATGTGCACAGCCGTGGGGATTTATGGGGGAATAAAGAGGATTTGCAACTGATGCCCGTGTCTGCGCGACGGTGAAATCTGCTCCGCTGAACTCCCAGTACCGCATGCTTTACAGTTGCACCTTTCCATCTCTGTAATGGAATGACTAATTGCCGCTCTGGTCAGCAACAGAGCTTCCTGTCAGACTATCTGTCACAGCTGCAAGCTTGTCACCAGGCTGATAAAAATGGAACATTATTTCAGTTTTTCCATCTTTATTTTTTTCTTTTAATAGTTTTCTGCTCACATAATGAGGCATGTCTCACACACATGCGCCAACCCCCCCCACACATACACACAAACACATTACAATTTATAGATGTAATTACATGGATATAATTGAAACAATGCCTCTCTTGCATTGAAAGAGCAGAGCCGTCACTTGCACTGAATAGACTCTCACAGTAACCTTTTCCTGGACAGTGGCAGGACAATCGGGCACTGCTGCAGAATCAACTTGAGGACCGTCAATAGCCATTTCGCAGCCTTGAACTGCTAACATCCGCGGCTTTTGTATTCATTGCTGCTAGAAAAGGAAATGAACGTAATGAGATGAGCATACATGGGCAATCTCCACCAAATCATTTTTTGTATTGCTGTTGTAGCAGACCGTCAACAGAGCACAATATTGTCCGCAGTTGAATTCCAATGCCACTGCTCGCTCGCTAAATAGATTTCCTGAGTCCTTTGTAATAGCCCAAAGAGTGATTTGAAGATGTGCAAGTACAGCCATGACATTTAACGGAGGTGCTGAAATACAAGTGAAGGTCCGACTACAACTAATAAAATAGCAAATGAATGGAAATTGTGACAGTGAACTTGAACTCCTCGATGGCAGCTTATTGTGTCTTTTGAGATTGGCAAACTTGTCTGCACAAAAGCTGGTAGCACCCATCTCCACTTCATACTTCCCCTTCAACGTGTTTTCCCCGCAGTGCACATCAAGGCAGGAGAAAAGGTTGACAAAATAATAGAAATCACTGCTCCCTTCCCAAAGTTGCATGCAGTAACGCGCCACAAAAGTACACCTTATCAGCCGAAAATGAGGACACAGTGTGAGTTCATTGGCACACAACATTCAATCTCCAAACCCTAATTTGCTAAGTAGAGCTCTCATAATCATTTACTACTGCTCCATGAAAAAACAATATTACTGCAGTGAAACACTCTTTTAACTTCAGGGTGGGCTGGCATTACTAACCTATTCCCTGGAGACCAATTAAAATGGACCATTACAATATTTTCTTTCTTTAATAACTGTTTAAAGGAAAGAAAGGAAAAACCTCAGGTCAGAAAAAACACAATTTCAACTGGGAATCCGAGTAAACAAATGTGAGGGGGGGGAAGTAATTAGCATTTCTAAATGATTCTTTAATTTTTCCAATGAAATACTTCAAAGAGAAATGATACATGTGAGAGTTAAAACAACGCTGGTAAATGTTTAATGGCTAATTATGTTGAATACTAAATCCACTCATAACAGTCTTTGGTGAAGTCAATAGCGAGTGTGGTGTTAAGGCTTGAATCCCAAGACTAAACAGCAGTGGAAACCTGCCAACACCTCACATGTACCAGTGCTGAGGGAGGAAACAGCAAACAAAAAGAAAAGAAAAAACACATGTATGAAAACATGCCAGAAATGGATTCCTGAAATACCATCTGGTGAAAATTCACATGGTTTACTCACTTGGGAAAAAAAATCTATGTGTATGTCGGAACAAAGGAATGGGAATAACCCTGAAGTCATGTATGTATTTCGTGTGCTGCATGTTAAAGTCATAAGGATCTACAAATCCCTGATGGCTTAGCCAAGCAAGCAATAAAAACTATATTATGGTTAGCAGTATTATAAAGTCTTAAGGGTGCAGTATAGAGGCCAGACTCGTGTTCACGTGTGGTGTAATGTTTGCTTGCAAAGCTCTTATTGGCAGTTAATTTACAACTTGTACCATCCATAAAGCAGAACGCTGTTGACCTTAGAAAACCTCCTTTAACCCTTCACACCCCAAAGCCTCTGAGATGGTTAGCTTATATATTCCTTTTAGATTATTCAACCGAGGTCCTCCTGTAGCATGCTAAACAACAATTTACCCTGGACTGCAGATCTGCAGAAACATAGGGTCTTTTTAATCAAGTCTACAACATAATTCCTTGTTCTGTGTCTTTCCTCTGGCTGCTCTCAACAAGCAGGGGGAGAGGGGGGTTACTGAAGGCTTAGCCGGGATATCATGTCCCTGCCTTGGATCATCTCTGAGCATCTGACGAGCTGGAGCATTATCGCCACAGACTCTCTTTATTCCTTCAGAGCTGGGGATTCTGGGTAAATTCTGCCCTCTTCCCCCAAAAGAAAATACAGCCACTGACAAAGAATTTGTGAAGTACTTTTTTTTCCTGTGATGCTGGAACCATCAACTGTCCATCTCGAAGACAATATTCTGCTTCATTCACACCATTTCTTTTCTCAGAAATAGCTGCATACTACTTGAGTTTAGTGCAATATGTCTGAATCAAGTATTTAGATCAGTGAGGAAGAAGGTCACGCATATCTGGCAACTAAAAGCTTTTTGTTTTAGTGTAAATATGCAATAAAAACACATGGAGAGAAACAAGGTCTAAAAAAACTTTCAAACACATGAAAAGGAATGTTCCTCCGAAAGGGTGACTTATCTCTCCCATGAGGTCTGCACGCAAACAGACACACTCGCTCTCTTCATCTTTTAAGACACTGAAAGACCTGACAATATGAACTCTTGCAAAACTCTCTGAACATGAAACAGCATTGAAGACAAGCAATGTGAGATTCTGTGCTTTTACAGCACCCACTGCACAAAACCATATTTAGGCCTTGAACTGACACTCTGGTTTGCAAGGCAACAACAAGAGGGAAAAAAACAACTTACCAGAGCGAAGAAAACATGGCAAGTGAAAACATAGCTTTTGGGGAAATTAACTCCAAATTTTTTTAACGTCTATTATGAACCAGAAAGACGGGGAGGCAGCGGGCTAACAATATTCAGAAACCCCCTTTCATGTTTTCTTTCACAGTACAGAGGGAGAATAGCGTGCCCACACGGCACCTGCTGCTTATGTGGATTAGTGAATGACAGCAACTTGAAAGCTTAGTGTATTCATTCAGTAAGTTCATCCCAGTCATAAGTACACTATAAAATACTCAGATCTAGGTGGAGCTGTCGAAGTACAGTACAAAAAACAACATTTAAAAAGTACAATCTGTGAGATGTAAGAAACAAAGGGCAGTCCTATTACCAGCATTCAGAACAGGTCCTTTAATAAACCTACCAACAGTAGACACTGTGTTTGTTTGTTTGTTGATTTGTTGATTTTATTGGATCCCCATCAGCTTCTGCATAGAAGATGCTAATCTCCCCGGGGTCCACACATTTAAATGTTGAAATTAAACATTAATACTAGGCTTGGGGGGGGACAAGGTATAACAATATATTATGGTATTTAGAAATCCTGCAGGTATGATTTTCAATACCAAAAATACAAATGCTGTATTGAGGTCATGTATTGTAGTGCACAGCATGCACCACCAGAGGTCAGTCTCTACTGGCGGAACAGGCAACTGAGCTGAAAAAGATGGCGACTTAATGGTCGGGATAACGTTACAGAATGAGTAAAAAGCCAGCCAGCAATGGCAGAGAGAGACAGCGGGAAAAAACAGCATATTATCGAGCGATGGTAAGACTAACAGTGATGTGTTTTTGGTGAGATTTATTTTGTTTTTGTCAGTACATAATATTCTTTAAATATACCATTTACCATGTCAGGATGGCGGTTCGATACCCGGCTCCAACCTGCATGTCTAAGTATCTTGGATACTGAACTCCAAATTGCGTCCAATGGCTGTTCCATTGCAGTGTGAGTACATGTGAATGCTTACTGAGTAGCAGATGGCACAATGTATGGGGTAGCCTTGGCCACCAGTGTGTGAATGTGTGTGTGAATGGGTGAATCTGGCATGTAGTGTAGTGTAAACAAAGTGTGTGTGAATGTAGCATGTCAACAAAAGAGTGCTTTGAGTGGTCGGAAGACTAGAAAAGCGCTATACGAGTGCAGTCCATTTGAAGGTATGGAAAAAATAGAAACCAAGGTCCAAACAAAACCAAAAATGTATAAACAAAAGCAACTGATCCTAATGCAACATCCATTGATAAATGGTTCAAATGACCGCATATAGTATGAAAGAAATCTAAAGTGCTTAAAAAAAGATTGGATACATGGCTAAAATGGATAAAACAATACAACTAGATTTAAAGGTCCACTGTGTAGGATTTAGTGGTGTCTAGCAGTGAGGTTGCAGAGCTGAAACTTATTCCTTGTGCCAAGTGTGTAGGAGAACTACATTGGCCAGGATGAAAATGCAAATGGCCCTTTTTTGAGAGCGTGTTTGATTGTCTGTTCTGGGCTGCTGCGGAAACAACATGGCAAACTCCATAGACGATGATCCGCTTTATATGTAAATTCTAAGGTAATAAAAACACAGCAATTCTTTTGTTCAGCTGATGGTAAACTGATGAAAACATACTTAGGAATATAAGAGATGAGATGTTTGTTACCTGATTTTTTGTTTACATCTATAATGTGTGAGCGATTTTTAGTGATGATCAGTTAAACAACATAATGATTTTTTTAAAGAGAAAATCAAGATGTCTTCAGTCTATATGTGCCAGTACTGAAAATGTATGCATCAAAAACTTAACTGATTGGCCTTTAAAAATCAGGATATAGAGGTAGCTCAGTGGTCCCTGATTACAACAGAAAATCGCAGCTGGTGGTGGAGGTGGCCGTGCCAGTTCACACTCTGGTTATAATGAATGAATAAGAAATTGTGCTGTATACGTCCTTATTGAGGGAAACGCTATACTGTGCTGTTATGCTGATTAAGGTAGTGCAAAGCAATCTACCGCAAGCCAGCTTACCATTGCCCCTGTGACAGGGTATTTAGAAGAGTAGTGAACTGCAAGAAAGCTCAATTACATCCTCCCAGCATGTACTGCATAAATCACCGTAAATCCTCTTTCAAGCCTGTCTTTCGGAAATTACTGGAATGTTACAGCAGAAAACACGGAGACGGCTGCATCAGTGTAACTTGGAGGAGAGGAGCTTAGGGAGGGAAAAATGCAGAGTAATGCACACTTCTGCAAAAGCAACTTCCTGTTTGCCTGAGCCACACCCAGAGAGAGTCAGAGAGCTGAAATGAGGCTGTATCCATGCATCATGATCACTGGCACACTGCTGATAACTTCATTTGAGAGAGAGGGGAAGAAAAAGCAGGTTTGAAGTAGGAATTTCAAACATGAGGAAGTAATTTAAAACATGCAGTGGAGAAGAGCAAATGTGACTACAGACAGTGTCACTTCTGTCGCTATTGACCCTGTTTTCTGATACACACATAATGCACAAACAAATTATTGAAAAGCCAATTATTTGATCAAATAAATGAATAAATGAATGATATCTGAAAGCTGCCACATTAGAATAGTGGAGCTTTTGATGCAGTCTCACACTGAGTTTCAAACTTATTATGTGTTTATTTGCCACTCCACATTTTTAAGACCGTATGAAATGCAGAGTGGCCATGACAAAAGGGCCAAAATTGCCGTATCTCTAAAGCAGCTATTGATAAACCGATCTATTCTTTAAGGATAGTTTTTTTGTATTGAAATGTCACATTCTGGCATATCCAAATGTCAACTCCCAAGGTTGCCTCGCCATCTGTCTAGCCTTAGCGGTGCTTTTGAAATAATAGCAAGGTTTTTTTTTTAATGGTTAATATTAGAATACATTTTTTGCAACACAGCTTAATCAAAGTATAAAATAGTGTGTATAGGAGATGCCAAAGGTTGCTCTGCTATAAACACCCCAAATGAACCGCCTTTCATTCATTTCATATGTCTGTGAGAAAATAGTTATTGATGTTTTTTGGCCTTGCAAAGACGAGATGTGACTGGCATTTGTAGGGGAGATGTAAAGGGCATTATAATATGATGGATGGGCCGGTTGAGATATAGCTGCAGATGCTGATAAGATAGCAGAACAGCAAAGCAGAGTCTCTTCGTTTTCTCAGATCAAACATGTGACTGGAAAAGGGCTATGACAGGTGTCTCTGAAAGCCCCGCGCTGCCTGTCCTCAATGTCACCTATCAGCAGCACTATCTGATTAAAACTGGCCATCCACAGTCTCTCTTAGCCTTAGGTACAAGCCCTCATTCTTTCTCTCCCCGGTCACCTGATCACAAGTGCATGCAAGTTCATACGCACACACACACACACACGCACGCACGCACGCACAGACACACGCACACACATGATTGCTGAGAGGGACAGTAGTGGGGGAATACAGTACCTTGCGTGTTGACTGGATTGGTGGTGGGTGTGGGGATAGTAGTGGGAGCATCTAGATGAAAAGAGTAAAAAAATAAAGAACATGTATAAGAAACAAAGGAAGACAAGAGTAAAGAAATAGACAAAAGTCATTGAAGATGAGAAGCTGTGCTATAAAAAATAATAACATGCACACGTCTTAAGTTTCAGTGGTGAGGTAGGAGACAGAGCTCATGGTTGCACGGTGGCGCTTTGAGCTAAATGCTAACGTCAGCATGCTAACATGCTCACAGTGACAATGCTAACCTCCTGTTTATAATTATATAATATAATAATCAGCATGTTAGCTTGGTGTGTTAGCATGCTAACATTCGCTAATTAGCACTAAACACAAAGTACAGCTGAGGCTGGTGGGAATGTCCAGCACATTCTCACTCCCAACTCGTCAAATACTGACACTCGATCAGTGGCCCTACACGTTAAATTAATATGCACTGGTACTCCTTTAGCATCAGTTTTGGATGACTAGGGGTGGCACGTAAATTTACACTCGTTACATGCATTGTGTCTTTTAAAAAAACTTATGCTTTCACGTTTCTGCTTGTTAAATGTATACAGTCTCTTTTCAAAATAACTTAGAACGTAGGTAAAAATGTTTTTAGGTGTGCTTCCTTAAGTTTCGACACAAAAAACACGTGGTTAGGTTTAGAAAAAACATCATGGTTTGTCTTAAAATAAATACTTTTGGTACTAATGTATTACTAACAACATACATTACTAGTGTAGTATGCTACACATGCTAACACACTACGTCATTATTCATATAACCGATTCACTTTTGGTTTACGCAGGATACAAGTAGCAGTCTCCTGTTGGAGTCTGGAGTTTGTTTGAACATCCACCTGCCCTCCCACCCTCCCTTTGTGGACTTTCTCACTCTTTCTATAGCAGTTGCTTGGAGCATCAAATAAATGCCACCCCTTGGTGGGTCTCATACTGCCACTAAAGAGTGCCTTGGTGTGTCTGTATCTGATACCGAGGGTCACTGACCAAAGGTCGGCATTAGTTATTACAAGTTGGGAGTGAGACGAGGTTGGAATGTCATTAGTTTTGCAGGTATTTGGACAAATTATAGTTTCTACTTGATTATGCCACTAAATGAAAAGTCAGGGGGTCATCAAGTTATTATAATTCATCCTGAGGGTGACATGAATATGTGCACCAAATTTAATGAAGAGTTGACAAGATCTCTAACTCAATATGGGAACCTCATAATGGTGCTACAGGAAATCAGGGGATCATCAGAGTCATTAGGATTAATCCTCTTTAACCACGAAAGTCTGTACAAAAGTTTTTACCAATCCATCTGATAGTTGTTGAGATGTTTTCATTAAAAATTAAAAATGTCAGCCTCGAGGTGGCGCTGGAGGAAAAGCGATTACCAATGTCATAAACCTATATCCTCTGGGAACTATTAATGGCTTTATAAAATGTAATGGCCACCCATCCAACAGTTGTTAAGTTGTTACAGTTTGGATGGGCTGATTGACCTACAGACTGTCATTGCCAGCCACTAGCTTGGCTAAAAACACAAAGAAAACACCACTAACAGTTCACTGTGCTGCAGTTTTATTATGTTTTATTACGATAAGCTATAACATTTCCCTTTTTTTGTTAATTTTTTTAATTAACCATGAATAATTATGTCTAACAATCATGGAAAGGTATTGCTATTTTCTTGTCTCTTGCAATAATTAAGTCAAACTGCAAATTAAACCACTCTGGTGGTCTCCCGCTGCAGCACAGCAGAGCCCCGAGCAGCATCCTCCGCCCCGCACTGTACTGATTAGGCCTGTCACTAACCCCCAAACAAAATAATCAGAAAGACAAAATGGAGGGCAATTCAGGTATGCTACGGTACTAAGGAGGGCTGAAAGCTTCCTCATCAGGGGAATATATGCCTGGCTCTGGTGCAGGGGAAAGATAGCACGACCCCTTGCTGTGGGAGAGTCGCAGCAGGGGAAATTGGCTGGCTGTCTCCATGCCTTTACTGTCTGCACTCCATCAAAAGACAGCAGTGGGGGACCACACACTCCCCAACTAATGATAAAACATCAAGGACAGCATAATGTTGCCGCTGGGGATGGAGTGTATGGCGGAGGTGGTGTTGATGGTGGTAGGGGGGTATCGGGGTATCAGGCAGAGATTCTCCTCTGACAGTATTTGAAGAGGGGGGTGGGCTAGATTTCTTTCCCTGTGACCGAAGGCAGTCTGATAGCTGAAATGTCAGTGTCTGGAAGAGGGAAATTGGCCATTCAGGGAAGAGGGTCTTCACAAAGGCCGGGATAGGATGTGGCACATATAATATCCAGGCGAACAAGAATTCTCCATGGGCAATTTCCAGCCTGGATGACTCTGGGCTCAGCATTATGAGGGCTGAAATATGAGTGTATTTTGGAGAGGCCATATTTTCAGGGAGCATTTGTATCAGTGAGGAATTTGATATGAGAAAATTTAACCATAAAGTGAAACAATGTAGGAGAAATTGTTTATCCATGCCTGCTTAAACCTGCCTGCCAACACAACAGCAGGGAAGAGATTTTGCTTTTCTTTTGTCTATTTGTTTTCTCTTGCTTAAAAGTTACTTTTACATCATTTTTTTTGGAGGTTTTCCCAAACAACAAGAAGGAAATGCCTGTAAAAGAGGTTGTTGTGCTGTAGCCTATGAATTTATATTATGAAAAATTAATCTACAAGCTGATGTGTTGGAAGTTGTTTGGCAAAATCAGCGTGATTCACAAGGACATTTTCACAGCAGCCTTTCATAAGAACAGGGAGAACCATGAGTCCTGTCTGCTGATGTTATATCCAAACCTGGGATAAACCCCCCCAATTTCCAGTGGCTTGTGAGTTTTTGACTTCTCATCCGTGGAAGATTCATAGGTTGAAAAGTCAACTGTGGGCTACACTGTGGTGGTAAAAGCAGCATTGTTCTCCTGCCAACAGACAGTATGTGTGAGTTATAGCACTGGGTCACCTCTGAGAGAGACAGGCCTCTCTCTGGTCAGCTCTCTCCACACCAGCACACACCAGCCAGGGGGCACAATTCACAGCCTGCTGCAGACACACCCACGTGGAGAACAGCATGACAAGCCTCTTTCTCAGCCTTTTGACCGGCCGCATACCATACACGCACCACAATAGGACTTGATTTGACGTGGATTTACATCGGCCTCACACCTGTCCGGGCTGTCACACAGTGAAAGGTCATTAGTCTTTTTGAAATAGGAAGAGCCCGAAGGACTAGCAGCCGTAGAGGGTGGCAGCAGGATGAAAGAGAATTGATGGACAATTCAGCTCGGCTCTATCAATAATACTCACAAGTAAATATTTATCAAGAACAAAACAACTCATTAAAATAAAGCTATTTGTTGCATGCAGTTGGTTAGACAAAAGGCTGTTTTTTGACAGGAGTGTGATGGCTTTAACAGGAGCAAGAGCTCATAAATTACAAAACAAAACAGTAAAAATACCAGATAAGAGAAGAAAATGTTAATTTTGTTAAGGAAAATGTGAAGATAGTGGGTGGGACAGTGGCGGACGGTTTGAAGTCATGCATTGCCGCTGCGAAGTTCAACAAAAATAACACCAGTTACCCATGCTAGGACCAATCTATGCTGCAAAAACACACACTAATTAAACCACTGTAGCAAGCATGATTAGTCTGGGGCAACAAACCCTCACATGGACCACAACATGATTTTGTGTGGCATTAAATCCTCCAGAAAAGAGGAGTGGGAGTCGCAGACATAATTATACGCGGTTATAAGCACCTTTTACCAATCTCCTGTGTCTCATTATAGCGAGCTGGAGTCATTGAGCTTCCAACGCTAGTACACCAGAGAAACGGTGTTTAATGGAAATTGGTAAAATATGTGAATAGGAAGTTACTAATTGAAGACGTCATAGCCAAAGGCACAAACGCTGATAGCAAATATACTGCAGGTAGAAAGGATGGTTTTCATATTCTGGACCAGAGAACATTTGCCTCCCATTGCTTTTCATTCATTCATGCACGTGTTAGGGGTGCAGCATGAAGCAAATGATACATGAATATAACAGCAGTAGACATCATTCATGAGCTCTTAACCGCCTACAGGCACTTCGGTGTAAAATATTAGAATATTATATTATAACTTTAAAGATCTGTGTTCGAAATGAACATAACGTTTCATTTTTGAGACACAATCTGAGCAGAAGCACGGCAAATCTCCATTTCAAAGCAATCTTTACACAACAATTAGGAATTTAGTCGTGATAGCTTGAATAAGTCTGCCTTGAGTGAGCTATTTGCCGGCATATGCTGTCCTTTTGTTTGGGAGTGATCATTATGGGCCCATTGGGAACAAGCAGATGTCATCATCTGCCTGGCAGAGCACGATGATGAATAACCATGGGGCGGCAGAGTTGTGAGAGTCACAGGAAACCTATGTCACAGTGACAAAGTTGCACATGTCAGCCCTTGAAATAAACACATGAACGTCAGACATGTGAGTATGTGAAGATCTGTATATGTTCCATAAACTGCGTGTTATTTTTGTTCCTGTAATTGAAAATTTTCAGCAATGAAAAATTGGACTACCCGTTCTCCTCTGAATGTTTTGTACCTGAGAGATTTGGATGAGTGAGGTTTTACTCTGTTTAAAGCCAAAAAGATAAGACATTCCTAAAACCCCACATGGTTATTCTCACTGCAATTTCAAAACACCAACAACACCTTTCCAACAAAACATTCAATTTTCAAGGTGTAGAAATTCAGTCCAGGTGTCTCTTAAGTTAAAAAAAAACCCACATTAGTCCTGCACCCACAACACTCCCCATTTTCCCTCTTAAATATCTCCTGACTGTGACAGCTTTTTTGACACCTCTGCCCGAGACCTTGTCCCTCCATTAAAATCCTATTCACTGCTCGCCCTACAATTGGTGAAATGGTGTTGACATTAAAACCATTACAAATGCATTCATTTCCACAAATGCACATATTTAAGTAACCGCCAGTAACTTGCCAACTAGACAGAAAAAAAAAAATTGTTACATCGCTGGTTTTTGACACACAGTTCATGGCTGTCAGCACAACCTAAACAAGTAGACTGAGGAATAATCAAAACAATATCACCATTCTGAAACCTGCAATCGGTTCTCTCACAATATCCACAATGAGCCGATTTTCAACAACAGCTTTTCTTTTAGCATAACACTCTGCACCTCGACTCGATGCTGCTGCTGTGGGCACATGCTAGGCTGAAACATGAGTGTTGGTTTAAAAGTGGCCAAATCTAACAATCTGCATTAATGTGTGGTGAATCAGATATAATGGCATGCTTTCGCACCATAGCATAACCCACTGGGGTTTGGATGTTTCAAACAAAGACAGAGCTGTTCTGGCTCTCTCTCTACTGTGACAATGTTTGAAAGGTGCACAGACAGAAGTGACTATTTCACTTCAATAAAATTCAGTTGTTTTCATTGTTCTCTAAACAGCATGAGTCCTCACACCTGGCTGAAACTATCAACAAAAAAAGTTTAGTGTCGACAGTTATGGGCATGAGACCAGACAGTGAAGACAAAACATAAAGCTACTGGTAAATCCATCCCCACAGATGGGATGACTTGCAAAACATAGACAAAAAGAAATATAGTAATAGTTATAATAATCATATATTAATATTTTGTTCCCAGATTATCTTTTTTAACCTTTTTTTTGGATAATAAGGTAGAGGTAAGATAATAGAAAACACGTTTTTCAATTTTTCATACAACAAATACATACATTTTCCAACCCAATCCCTCATCCCCCCTGTATCCCAGTGCATCCCGGCCTAAAGGGAAAATAAATAGATAGATAAATAAACAATAATAATTTTAATAATGCTAATAACAATAATAATAATAATAATAATAATAATAATAATAATAATAATAATAATAATAATAATGACAATCATTACAAATAAAAAAACCATTTCTGTTAAAACATCAGGAAATGTTTTGGGGTGTGTAATGTGCAGTAGTAGTGCAGAGTGTAAGGGTAATGCTGAGATGCACTCATTTATCATATTCCCTACAGAGATGTAACATATAAAAATACTCTCCTTTCAAAGTGAATAATTATTACTTTCATTAAATTATATCTACACTTTCTCACTTAAAAAAAATCACTCTGTGAACATTCAAATTTTGTTCATTTTAAAAGTTAAACTCCTGGACCAAGATGCCTCCTTCCTGACTCTAAAGTCCATCACATCTTGTTTAATTTACTCACTATATGTAGACAAGTGGTTCCTAACTGGTGGGTCAGGGGTCCATTCTGAATGGACCACAAGTGACTCGTGAAAGTTTCAAGTTTGTTTTAAACACATTTTATTTTAAAGTACAGTAAATTTCTGGTACAGAGTGTTTATTTTGAAGTGCTGTTTCCTGCTGTAGAGTGAGTGAGTGACAGCTGCTTAACAGGACAGCAAACGAGCTTGGTGACATGGCCAAATGCAAGTATGATGCTGAAAGTATTAACCAGTGTGGACCTTAAACTAATGACTAAGGAAATATCTGGACCCCATAGCTGGACCAGCTGGGAACCACCGATGTAGACCATGACTTGCTTCAAAACTTATTGCAATGTTACGAAGTCATACTTGCACAAACATGTCTAAAACTGAGATTTTAGGTGAGCAGAGAGAAACCTTCTCTCTTCAGCAGATGAATGTGAAGACAGCCGTCTAGTGTCAAACATCCACAGTTAAACATCCAAAAGCAGAAACAAAAAGTAAAACGTTTTGAGTGGTGGTGGACTTTATGCGACATTCAGAGCATTAATATAGCAGCAGCAAACCATTACTTGCTATGGAAAGATGGAGTAGAGTAATTGCATCCTGAGTAGAGAATGAAGTCATGCTACCTCTATGCGTGTTATAATCTGAGCTTCTCTGTTCTTTGTTGCGGTAAGTGCATGCAAGTTAGTTAGTGCTTTACTGATGATGGTTAATGCTGATATTGGGACAGCGGCTTCATGAAAGCATCGTGCCCATCCTCTGGTTCCCCCCATTAGCTCTGTAAGCACTGCTGCTAATGTTTAGCACTGTTTATGGAGTTAGCATTGTTAGCTGTTAGATGCCGGCTCAGCCATCTCCATGTTGCTCTGAATTTAGCATAGAGCCCCTTTAAGTTCTCAACCTCAGTTAATACACTATAAATTTGACCATCAGACTCCAAGATTTAAAACATTTTAGTCAGGTCATTTGAAGAGCAACCGAACCCTAAACTCGTCCTTACATCAGAAGTAGTATTCACACTGACATTCAGCCAACATAAAGCCTCACAAGCAACCAAAACTTATCCAGCACTAGGTTAAGATTTCTGAGGAAAAACTCATGCATTGTAACATAGAAATGATTTTTTTGTACATATTGCTTGACAGTATACAGCAGATTTACCCTTCCTGGTTTTGGGTATGGTCACTGGCAGACAATGTTCTTGGCACACAGGCAGACACAAATTGAAACTTGGGAGCGAAATACAAAACGCTCTTCTGAACAGCAGGGAGCAAGTGCTCCAAGGAGAGAAAGCTAAACTCACCAACAATGCCTGCACCTGCTGCAAATTTATTTTCCCCTCATCCTCATCGCCCCTGCCAGCCACCAAAAATAGGGAATTAAGGTCCGAGGAGTGTGTACTTCACTGACGTCACGTTACATGATTTCTAAATGATTTCAGAACTTCAAACAGGTACCTCCTGCTGCTCTCCCTTGGGGATCCAAGTGCAAAGATGCCTGGTGCACCTTGAAACAGTTGAGTTGTTTGCAAAAAAAGTTTCAAATATTTCAGATTATGTGTGATCGCAGTCAAGTGAATTCACTGGCATTGTTTTTGTTATTTTGTATTTTTGGCTTTGTTTTGTGTTCTATTAATTGTTTTATTGAGGATTTTGATGTATTGAAAACAAACATGAAAAACATGGCCATTAGTGTGTCATTATTAAGTCTTGGTTTTGTTTAAAAAATTACATGCTGACCTGCCAACTCCCTCAAATACCCACGCAACACCACAGAGTGTTTGGGTTGTAGCTGCTGTGGTAGAGGGCCACTCACATGTGCCATTAAATTGAGGAACTCTTGCAGTGACTAGCTGCAAGCAAAACCATACAAATAGTATTTTTTAACTGTGAGTACAAAAAGGATCAAATGCAGGTATAGTTTGACTGGAGAAGTTGCAATAACACTTTGCATTTTTATTTCAGTCGATACCTTAAAGGTATTGAGTTCTGATGCTCAGCACAAGTAATGACTGACAGTCATGCAAAGATAAAAAGATGAAGAAGCTTCAGTGAGGAGAAATTCATACTGGTCGCTGCATTCTGGGCTCAAACTGAGGGGAATAAACTGTCCACTGCATTTAAAGTCAAGTCCCGGGAGAGATGGTCCCTTTATTGCCCTTTACTGGTTGTCTGCAGCACACATTGGAATTCCACCCACTTCAATATAAGTCAACAGAACCAGAGCTCATCTTTATGGTAGAAATATGAAGTTCAATTTCTGATATGAGACCTAAAAGTCACGACCAATACTGTTTTTTTTTATGTTATTAAGGAACAGTTTGAGATTTTATATGCATGTTTATATGCTAAATATATAGCTGCAGCTATAGACTGTATATAAACATGAACAACATGACAGCACCCAAAAAGTGAAGCCAAAACATCTTGATCTCCCCCTGGTGGCTGGCTGCAGTATAGGTCACAAAGCCCGCCCTCTGAGACATAGGCCAAACTAAAAACTCAAACTACACGTCAAATTAATTTTTCCCAATGATGATTTCTGTCATTTAAGGGAGTTTTTATCACATTGTTGTGTGTTCAAGCGTTTGTTCTTCTATTTTAATTTGTCATTAAATGCTATAAAACGGGGATTTTACAACATGATTGACAACTGTGTGAGCCAATCAGTGGGCTCGCAATTGGTCGGACAGGTGTCTGGGTGGGAAACTTGGTGCCGTGGAGATCGCTACTGCACAGACTCTGGCCTTAAATGATGTCATCAGCGCAAGATGGCAGCGGCCTGGCTTCACTTCTGTGCAGTGGGGGTAAGTGGAGACATGTCGTCAATCTTTATACACAGTCTATGGCTGCAGCCAGCAGGCAGACGGCTTAGCTTAGCAAAGAGACTTGAAACAGGGAACAGCTAGCCTGTTGTCCAGACATAACAAAAACCAACATCCTCTGGGGGCACTTGAAGCGACAGCCTCCAGGGCTGAAAATTTGATGAAGTGTGGAAATGGCAAAAACTGCAGTTCTTTGAATGGCCACTAGAGGCTGGCTCCAAAAGCGAGCCAATCCCCATGGAGCCCCCCAGTTAAAATGCCCGACTTTACAGTGGTAATAAACGTGTTTACACCCTGGTACAAAAAATGCTGTTAATCTCTATAGCTAGTTTCCCCATTCATAACAAGGGTATGGGGGGGGGTCTAACTAATTAGACTTTATTAAGGCGTAAAGTAATACATTAAAAAGGCATGAAAAAGTGTGTGACTGCTATGAGGCTGTTTTAGTTTTTATATAACTTACCATTTTAGATTTTATTAAGGCTTAAAGTTATGCATTAAAAAGGCATGAAAAAGTGTGTGACTGCTATGAAGCTGTCTGTCACCTCGAGCTCCTCCAGAGCTCCAACCTCCTGAAATATATGGTCACACTAAATGCTGAACTCAAAGCTTAAAAACAGGAGTCCACATACCAAAGGGTGATGTCCTGGTGGCTGCATCCATTATTACTTTATACAGGGTATGATGACCATACAGTATATGACAATATAGGCTGTGTTGTTTAACAGTTTCCACCTGTTTATCTATCTATATAAAATCTCACTTCCCTGGTTTCTAATATGCCATTTCAGAGTCAACAGCCACTTTATCCATGACTTTCTACTATGTGTAGTTCAGACTCGTCATGCATTAATAGTGGAGGAGCAGCTAAAATCTTCAACATAAATTCTGAGCTCTGTGGATTTGTCAACTGCAACCACCTTCTGTGCTTTTAAGCTCCCTGTTTCTCTCAATAGTGGCTTACATCCATATATGTTTGAAATATGATTCTGTTTGTTGCACAAACCCTGTAGTAAATCCTTATAGTTCCAATACAATCCCCCAACTGCCAACGCTATTGTATGTCTTAAAAAAAAAAAAATATATATATATATATATATCAGCACTACAGACTGAGTCCTGCTGTGAAAGAGTGATGATGGCATTTAAACATCAAGCGCAAGCAAGCTTAATACCAACCATATACATAGAGGATGTAGTCGTCGTAGGCCTCTCCCACAGCATTAGACGCCACGCAGCGATAGGTGCCGTTGTAGGACTTGTTGAGGTTCTCGATGTACAGATCAGAGCCAGTGACCACAGCATGAGGGGGCACATCCTCATCTACTCTCAGCCAGTTGATCTGATGGGGACTGGAGAGCATAAATACCACACACATCACTCAGGCGCTGTCTATCCACACTAGAAATCTGAAATAAAGGTCAAATCTGAGATTGTCTGAGGAGGGCCATTGGCAGGCCATGTCTAATGATGTGCTTTATACAGCATGCAAACAACTGGTAACATTTAAATGGTACAATGAAACGTGAAGGTTAAGGGGGTGCTCGGACTGGCAGAAAAGGGATAGACAGTGGAAAGTATGAAAGTGTTGCAGTGCGTCCATCTGTGTGAACACTCACTGTGGTTTTCCTTCGGCGATACATGTCAGATCTAGATTGTCACCCTCTCTGGTTAAACCATCAGGATATGTCACCACGATCTTCACTTCTGGTTTATCTGAAAAGAAAAGACGAATAATTAATGTCATAATTTATAACAAAACTGTCTTTCCCTCACACCTACAGCCAAAGCAAAAGTTAACAGCCAAAAAAGAAACAGAGAGGATGACATGATTATCCTATAATGTGCTCAGTAGACATCCAGTAAGTCTACAGTACCTTACAGCAAAAAGATTTTTTCCGTCTTATCAATTCCAGCCAAAGATTACCAAAATGTCAAGCAGTTTCAGTCAAGCTTTCTCTTTTTCCTTGAAAGGTCAGACAAAACAGTAGTCTACCTGAAAAGAAATTAATATTCTACACAGACTACAAAAGGGTACCTTAACCTTTCTTTGATGTTTAACAGTGTAAGGCAGCCTGTATTACCTCTTCAATCAATGCACCATTTAAAGAACACCTAAACATCAATTGACACCCGAGAAGAAATTTGTTATCTCTTGTGGTGACTGTATCCCATGGGCGAAGGCTCCAGTGGGCTGAGAGAATAGAACAGCAAGACTGCATGATCCATAGATAACAGCCAGACGGTAAGCATCCCACAGAGTAACTGCACCTGGACTAATGCTGCTTTCACTCATGATGTTTTAGATACTGATACCTTTCAACCCATAAAGGCCAGAAAGACAGTGTTTTTCGTCTTTCACAATCTAGTGGGGAGTTACTCTTTAAAGGAAAAATTCCAGCTTATTTCATCTTGGCATATTTCTCATTAATGAGGCCATTGTAACTCTATTGATCATACTGACTTTGCACTTGACACCTCCATTGTAGAAAGGATGTCAATTCCTAAACGGGTAGCCATAATGGTCATTCGAGATGGCTATTTCGATGTCTACAAGCATTTAAAATGATTCATATAAATCACAAACATTGTCTTCGTTTCCCGAAATCTCTACAAAAGAGTTGCTGAGTGCAAAGTTAGCACAACCCATGAGTCACAAAAGCCGCATTTATGGACAACAAGACAAGTTAAAATCATAGACTGTATAATAAAGATGGATGACATGACATCTCCCCAAAAGCGAAGCCAAAATGTCTTATTCACCCCCTGGTGGCTGGCTGCAGTATAGGCCATAAAGCCGCCCTCTCCATGTTAGCAAATGGGACATGGACCAAACTAAAAACTAAAAGAACACGTCAAATAAATTTTCCAAAGATGGTTTTTGTCATTTGAGGTAGTTCTTATTACGCTGTTGTCTGTTCAAGTGGTCACTTTTCTTAAAAGTTTGGTTTTAATTAATTATTTGATGCTCTAAAAAGAGGTTTGATGTCAGCAGCTGTATCTGTGATATTTTGCCCTCATTTTTCTACTACAGGAAGAAGTGGAGACACATTGTCCATCATTATGTCCATCATTATATACGGTCATTTGTTAAAATATAACATATATATATCTAAGGCTGTGACGGAACTTCATATTAAAGTATTCTTTTTTGCAATGTACCCATAATTACATAGATTCTTGTTAGCACATTCATTTAAAACAGGTATATCCTTTAAACAATACACATATTATGTGCAAAAAGAAAAACACCTTCTCTTTTCAAAACTACCTTATATTGGTCTCCTCAGAGTTTAAAGGTCAGTTCAGTCAATTCCAGAAAGAAATAACACAGACTCTGAGGTAAATTTCAGCTCATCCAAGCAGCATAAATAGGCTTCTAGTGACTGTCAAAGAACCCTGTCAGTATTGCTTCCTTCTGGAAATGTTATCTGTGAAGTTTTCTAGCGATTTATTTATCATTTTTGGTCAGCTTTTTTTTTTGATTAAAGTTGACTGTTGTCTTAATATCTATTATTTTTTACTTCAAAAGTGATATCAACAAACAGGGCCGCCCATAAGAGGGGAAAAAGGGAAAAGCTTTCTGGGGCCCAGCCACTGAGGGTTAGTCGGGGCACAGAGGCAAGCAATAATCATGTAGATCCTAAATATAAGCAATGATTGCCTCATTTTATTTTGAACCAAAATATTCACCATTAATTATTAAAACAACAAAAATAAACATTGTAAGTTTTGTTGCTTCAGTAAAAAGCCTCTTTCATAATTAATTCCCACTCTTGTGAAAATGGTATGAATGTTTTTATGTCTTTGTGCCAGTGATAGCTGTAGCCGGAGGCATTTTGTTTTCGGGTTGTCCATCCGTCTGTCTATCCATCCAAGAGTCTGGAAGTCTGCCCGTCCGTCCAATTCTTGTGAACGAGATATCTAACAAACTCCTTGAGAGAATTTCTTCAGATCTTACAAAGATATCCACTTGGAGTCAACAATTAACTAATTAGGTTTTGATGGTCAAAGGTCAAGGTCACTGTGACTTTGTCTCATTCTTGTTAACACGACATCACAAGAACACCTCGAGGGAATTTCTTAAAATTTGGCACAAACATTCACTTGGACTCAACAATGAACTGATTAGAATTTGGTGGTCAAAGGTCAAGGTCATTGTGACCTCACAAAACATGTCTTTGGCCATCAGTCAAGTATTCTTATGCTGATTTTGACAAAATTTCATACAAATGTCTGAACGCATAAAATGATTAAATGATGACATTTTGACAACAACCCTGCCAACATTTAAGGGTACTGTTTGTGGTGGGAACGCTTGGGGTCTAGGTACCATGTCTGAAGGGTTACTTTTGGCTCCAAAGGTACCATACCAAAAGTGCTTGGTGGAAATGGAGCTTTGGTCAGATACTGAATAGGTGACACTAGCACTGGTGAAACTGTGCTGATTGTATAGATAGTATAAATTTGCTGCTGGGGGGAAGCTGTGTGTGAAGCATCTATGTTTTTTTAGACATTAAACTGTGAGAGAAACTTGATGTGCAGAGGCAACAACAAGGTGGTAATTCTGTTTTTTGTTTTGTTTTGTGAGCATTCATTGCAAAAAATACAGCCACATGAGCCAGATATTTGGGGGGGCACATTCACTGGACCTTTCAGGGGACCAGCCATTTCTGCAAGCAGACCTGCCAACAAATGCGACAGCCCAACCATTAAGCAGTGAAGCCCCCAACTAGCTCAAGCCAGAGAAAATCTCTACCACTGTTTATGGGGTCTTGGTGTTGTTCTGTGCTTGACAAAAGTACAGTTTTAGGTCACTCACATAGCACTTCCAAGTGTCTTTGAGCCAGGAGGTCCTTTACAGCTGGGTGGTCAATGATGCAGTCCACTGGCACTCCATCATCCTCTTTGGTGACAGAAAATCTTACTCGGCTGGTGACAGTAAATATCCTGTCATACGTCTCCTCAACTGTTGTCTCACCTAGAAAAACACCACAGAAGGAAAAAAAGTTAACGTCTAAAGAGCTCCAAAACAAATCTTAAATCCTGCAGCTGCGCCGACCCGCAGTGACCATAATGAGCAAATAGTCATAGCTATTAAGAGCACATTACCTGTCAAAGTGGAGTAGTTTCAAATGGCATTTACATTTAATTTATGATTTAGTGATGCGGCGCGGGAACAAGACTTTAGAGGATTCAGACGGGCCCGGGGCCTTCGATTCTGACGAGAGCAGCGAGGAGTGGCCGGGTCATATAAGCCTGATAATGAATGCCTCTGCAGCTTGAGGGTTGAGCATTGTTGGGGCTAACCCTGCAGTAATCTGCTGCCCACTAGGCCCTAGGCTGTCAGAGGGGCATTCATTTAGAGAGCATTACAATGCCACAGGGGCATCGCATTAGCTGCAGTGCTGAGTGTGATGGTTTACTCGCACTTAATGAAGTGAGGAAATAATTACAGCCCCACTCTGACCTGCAGCACACTTCCATTTCAGCCTTGTCACAGGGGAGCCCGGCTGGACTCAGGGAGGGCAAAACACTGTTGTTCCACAGTTGATGATCACCAATACACACATATGTGGCCTCTTGATGGATATTAACCCCGTGAAACACACACCCACCCACCCAAGACCTGCCTACATAAAATTTAAAGTACTAGGATAGGTAAGTGGTCAATGCGCATGAGAGCATTAAATTTGACCACTCTGCCAACTGCGGTGAGAGAACAGGCTGTTTGAAAAGCACACTGACCGACGGAGAAGAGCAAGTAGCATAATGATAATAACAGCAGGAATAAAAAATGTGACAGTGTGATGGGAGTGCATAAAAAATAAATGGCTTTCATTCAGACACTGTGATTATCTTGCTATTTTGCAGCAGAATTATTCAGATGTAAAAAAGTACAGACTGGCAAACAGTTAATTTATAAACACTTAAAAACCCAAAATGACATTTCAGGATGTGGAACATCTAATGCTGTGTAGGTCTAAAAATATAAATTTAACGTTTTTGCGTTCTGTAAGCCGTCAACTATAGCTTGCATCTAAGCATTTGACTTCACTCTAAAAAGCCCCGCGAGCATTAACGTGACACACAGCAAATGAGTTAATCCCAGTCATCTTTAGTTAAAGTGGAGCGCGGTGATCAGCAGAACAATGTCTTGTTCCTTGCTAAATAACGATCACCATTTCACATTAAGAGCTCTATTGTCAGTGTGCAATCACAAAGACTAAAGCGCAGCACTAGGTCACATTTGTAAGGTCATTTGGGGCATTTCTGAGGGCACCTGTGCCAAAGTGGAGCTTGAATTGGAGGGGCGTGATGATGAGTCATTATCCTCTCAGACAGTCACAATAATTGTCTCCTACCTTCGCAGTGCTGCATTGCTAAAATTGCTCAGGAAAAGACGGCGCAGAGCAAACATGTTTGGAAGAAATGCTGGACTGATTGGAGAGACTGGACATGGTTGTAACATCTTTTGACTCAGCACCTATAACTTGCTGATTTTTTGCTTGAGAGCTCTCCAATCTTTCCACAAAATACCTATATTTGTCTGCTACAAAAAGCAGCTAGCACCACCTTCTCCAACTATATGATTTCAAATACAAGGGGTTCTATTCTAACAGTAACAGTGAAGACAGAAACAGATACATTCACTGGTAACCAATTCCTGACAAGGTCTAACTCGCTAACCTGGACCTATCAGATTCTTGCATGCAAACCTCATGTGGAGTGAATCCACATGAAAGTGTGCTACCTCAGTCAAGTAACGCTGCACATTGAAGACTTTCAGACTGCTGTGATCGCCCACACAGGACAGCTGTGTTGATCGTGTTTCTCTGAGGGTTTGTAATTTCTTGCAGTTGCTGCTCAATGTCACATGGCTGATAGAGGACTCTTTGGGGACAGATTTTACTGTCTTCGCCTGCCTCATCTCATCTGATGCAGATTTTACTACATGTCCAAACACCCCCATTGTTTTTTTGCCCTGGCATGCTAAAAATAGGAGTAACATAGGTAGAAGAAATATGTTTAGTTGTAATTGCGGTTAGATTTAACACTTTTTTAAAAGGCGTTACAACCATCCCCTCCTTTGTCAGCCATTATTTAACTCGCTGTAGCAGCCTGGTGGTTTGAAATGAGCAAAGATGAAATGCCTCACGCCTAAGACACCACACTGTGATACAGGTTATATAATTCTAACATCAACAGTATCAGTACTAAGCAAGGTGATCGAATATCACTATATTTTTTACCTCAATATCAATATTGGTACAATATTGTAGAGTTGACTCTTGAGTGCTTTCACAAAATATTTAGGCAATGAGATTTATATTAGATAATTATCAGTAATGTGGATATAGTGACTAAGGGTAAAGGCGAATAACAGAACAGCTGATAGTCTGATAAGTTCAGAAAGTTCAGAAACAGACAACTGCAATACCAATAATCTAAGACAATATCTAGTCTCATATTACAATATCCATATAATGTCGATATGTTGCCAAGCCCTACATCCAAAAAGTTACTTTAATAACTGAAAATCAGTGTTTAGGCTGTGAAATATGCACACTTATTCACGCAGACATGAAATTCACATGCATGGTCGGGAATGAATTTATTGCGTGACTCTTAGGCAATCTTTTTTTTTGTAAAAGTGGTGCTGTTACATCCAACACTTTGTTACAACCATCGCCGGTCTCCCCTATAGACAGTGTCCCTATGAACTGCATTGCTAGGCAACCACTTGGCTTCATGTTTACTTCCTGTTAGCTGATGTAATTCACATACATTGTGAAATATTACAACAGTAAATACAGAGGCAGCCATTTACTGTACAAGGTTTAGGTTGACATGTTTGAAATGGTCCATATGGATATTTCCAGTGCAGTAGTTAGCACTGTCGCCTCACAGCAAGAGTGCTTCTGGTTTGATCCTCAGTGGGGAGCCACTCTGTGCATGTTGAGTTTGCATGTCCTCCCCATGTCAGCGTGGGTTTTCCTCCCACAGTCTAAAGACATGCAGATTAGGTTAATTGGTGACTCTAAACTGGCTGTAGGTGTGAATATAAGTGTGAAAGATTGTCTGTCTCTATGTGTTAGCCCTGTGATAGTCTGGCGACCTGTCCAGGGTGTCCCCCCATCTCTTGCCCGATGTCAGTGGATAGGCTCAATCCCGAACAGGTTACAGAAAATAAATAAGGGAAATGTATGCATGTATATATATATATATATATATATAGCCTATATATAATCACAGTATGTCAGATGTACAGTGTATCACACATAAAATAATGAAACTGATATTCTGTGATCAGTTTTACACTTTAAATGACATAGAAGTCGTAATATCTGTCAATTTTGTCAGTTTGCTCAGGATAATTTACTTTGACAACAGGAATCTGCCGAATAATTATCACCATCAATTACATTGAATTTTGATAAACAATCAAATTTATACCATGTGTCATTTTGTCAGCTCTGTGACCAAGCAATTATTGGCAGGCATCTTTAATCTACTCGTCGAAACGTTATCTGTAGTTTCTCCTTTTAGTACAACTATTGTGTGATTGTTCATTTGTGATTTAGTGGATTTATATTTTCTATAATCAGCTCACTGCTAACCAAGCTAGCCATTATGCTAAAACAACATTTTAAGTAACTGTACAGTCACTTTTGGACTAGCTGTTGATGTGTTGATGTGTATGTTTACTGTATTCATTACTGTGTAGCACTTCTTATGAGAATGTAATGTTAATCTTTCACTGGTGATGCTTTGATTCTTCCTGACATGAAGCACAGTGTAAATAAATTGACAGCTATATCTTTGTGAATCCATTGTTAAATGTATTAATTCATTTTTACAATACTTCTGACTCTCGTTTATTTTCTTATTTGTGATCACTATCATTCAATCTGTTTTCCAATACTGTTTTTAGTTTCCAGAAAAAGCTACAAAGGCAGTCCACTGTCTTCGACCTGTACTGGTGGTGCGTTTTTCTTGCTGCAGAGAGTGAGGGCACAAGAGGTACATGTGTGAATTTCTAAGTTTAATTTATGGTTGAGGAGTCAGGTTTCATGTGACATGTCATGACTGCATTCCCCTCGATGGACGACACAACCATCACTGCAGATTCTGTGCCAAAAAAAAAAAAAAAAAGCTGCCCTTATGCAGTCTCAAAGAGACATTACCAAAAATAGCAGCATCCTGCCTTTTACTGCCCTGTCTGCTTGACAAGGTAGTACAGTCCCATGATGTCGTGCTTTTCGTTTGACTTCTGCACCATACAAAATACCAAAGGGATGGGCAAAACACATTTCAAGGTCAGGAAAATAGCTGTGCTTGCTCTCGCCTCAGAGCTGTCATGAAGAAAAAAGAGTCCTTAATTTGACTTTTAGTATCAATCATTTTTGGTCGTAATTCTTCTTACAAAACAATTTGAATATGAAAAACAGTTTTCAAAAAACTTCTGAAAGTCCTGAGTCATGTTTTGAAGATCAGACTCATACAGACGGAGCCATTATCATTGTACAGGCCAACCAACGCTTGTCAATTATCAGTGTCATCCAAGCCCTGATGAGGAAAACAACTGCGGATCAGGTCGTGGAAGGACTTGAATCTGAATGCAGAGGAGATTTGAGTGTTGCAGCAGAGATGTCAAATCAAACGCTCTTGTGAGCATCAACCACTGATCAATCCCAGCGCAATCAAGCGTAGCCTCTTCTCAGGGTGACATTTTCTTTCAGTCAGTTTCTAACCCGAGTCTTCTGCCTGCCAACACACTGAGAATCAAACTGTTTGAAACTGTCACTGACATTAAGATAATATAGATGCTAAACTCAATTTGCATGCTACGTCCAAATGGGACAACAGTGGTGCCATGACACAATTTTAATTATGTGTCTTAAATATAAACAATTATAAACCTAAGTTTCGATCTATCAAGGAGCTAGTGTGTCATGCTGAGGGAGAATTCTCCACAACCTGGCAACCATAAAGTTCGTATTATTACTGACCTAACTGTAAAGCATGAGTAAATTTTTTGTTAACTGTTAATACAAACATGAATAACAGCTTATAAATGCTTTATAAAGGGTAGCTAGCTTGAAAAGTGGTACTAGTATTACATTTAAAAAATTTATTTTTCTATGTGTTACAAAAGCAGCATTTATAATATGATAAAACATCCTAAAATTAACATTCACTTACTTGATTTTTCTTCAACTTTTAAGCCACATCTCAAAGCCATTTCACTGAATGGAAATTGCTCAGATGTGAGAAAATTGTAATTATTGAAGAAAAGTGCAGGGTACAGACAAAAGCTCAGGAACAGGCGAGTAATCAAGCCTTGAATTTAGAACATTTATTCACAAATATGAGTCCCCAAGGTCAGTAATGAAACTATGCTCACACTCTAACTATTCAGAAAATAAGAGTAAAAAAATGAATAAAGCCTTCATTGATTTGAGAGATTCCTAAATGATTTTTTACTGAATACTGATTGTTGCCATAATCCAAAATCTTCCAGAGCTGAATTTGCAATAGCAGCTTTAATGGTGACGAGCTATTTTTATTTTTTATTTTTTTAAATCTGTGTAAAAAGCACAAGATTTTAAGCGTTTGCACCAAATAAAAATGGCTTCTAATTGATTTTAAAAAAAAATACAAGTCCCACTAACTTCTAAAATACTGATAACACTTCCTGCATGCAGTTTTACATGATCACGCACAAAATTTTAATGAATCTCCTCCTGTACTCGAGCAGCAGTAGCAGCCGAGCACCAGGCTCAACTACATTTAAATAATATTGCAGCTGTCATTTATGCTAACAAGCATTTTGCCACCTTGTGTGTTGAGACTCTCTCAGGCCGGAGCCCATCAGTCCCCTACCTGCCAGCATGATAAATGGTTGCAAAACCAATTCGGCCAATTTGAAAGTGTGTTTAAATCAACCAGCAGATTTTCTTTCTTGCCATTACAGCTGTCTTGCCTGCACACGGACGCAAGACAAACATGATCACAGAGATTCTTTAAAACCAGTGTGATGTGTGCCTTTTAATCTCAGTGCATGCTTGAGCTAATGAATTGTTTAGCACATCTATAATGAGTAGTGATTTGTGTTTCCTGGGGTACAGGAGGACGTGACTCTCTGGCTCTCTTTATGTATCCACTGCCACTATGGATTAGCCCTGCTCAGCATGTCAGTGGCATTTCGCTGATCTAACCATCCTGTTGTCTCGCCCTCCCCCTACACAACACTCGACAACTCATAAACAGAAATTGACTTCGACTCCTGTAGGGAGCACTGGAGGCACAGATGGCATTTAGCTTCAGATTCGCTCTTGTCTAAATATTTCATCTCTCAACAAGTCAAATGAATCCTCTCCATTCTAATACATATATAATTTGACAACAAGCCTAGAGATATCCACTCTGTGTAAATACGATATGACTAAAATGAATATGCCCATTTCTGTACAATAAGTATGTAATGAATAATTGATGACCCCTAATCATAACTGAGAGGTAATAAGGATTTTTCACCTCCCAAGATTATATACCCCTCTCTGCAACAGCGTACAGCCGGCGGAAAGCACTGAAATGAAGATGAAATGTGCAGATGCGAGTTCATAACCATTTCTACCATATATAGATGGTTTCAAGTAAAACAGAAAAGATTTAGGGTTGTCTTAAGAACATAGAATTCAATCAGCAGTCGAGGTGCAACTAAATGTCCACAGTAAATATTCAAGTAATTTAAATCTACAAGCATCTCTGAAAATCATGCCTCTAAGGCAAATATTTTATGAAATTTATATGAAACATGACATGAGCTTGGACTGCAGCTCTTGCAGTTGTGAACGCATAGCCGGATCATTACATACTGCAGCTGAGCAAGCAGCCAGGGCGTACGGACACGGGATTTTACACGTGGGTAAAAAAAAAAAAAAGACAGAAAGCAGGATATGCCAGACATGATTATTTTCCGTGGTACTTTCTATACAGTAACATACATCAGTAAAACACATTAATGTTTTAGAGGAGAACTACATTTTGCTCACAGAGGAAGCGCCTCAAGAGACCGGGACATGTAGGGAAGTGGACAGGCCTGGAGCATGTGAAGCAAACTGGGGGAGGCTGTTATTCTACTGACCTGTCAGTTCTTCCTCCCCTTTCATCCATCTGATGGAGGCAGCTGGCTTGCTGCCTATGGCTGTGCAGGTGAGCTCCGTCTCGTTCCCCTCGCTGACCACATCCTCGCGGCTCTCGATGATTGGGTTGCCTGGTGGGACTGACCCGCGGCAGCAGCGGTCAGAAAAAGACCAACATGACAACATTTATACACACATAAAACTCAATAACAAGGGCAAGACACATGTTTAAATAATGCGTGAATTGATCAAATCTCTCTGAGTTGGTGCCAATAGTTAACACTTAACAGACCATCAGTTAATGAATGTTAAATACCCTCCCCTCTGAGAGCAGAGCTGTACCTGTTCATACTTTTAGTGAAAGTACAATTAAATTGAAAATTAGCATCACAGCATGACTTAACCTGAGGGGACACAAGTTCAGATAACTTACAAGAAAATGTTATCTCATGTGTGAAATGATGGTAAAGTAATAATACACACTTCATGTGTCTTATTTATACTATATATTGAACGTAATGCGCAGGCCTGTGGCCCTCCTGTAAGCGTCAACAGTTCTGTCCATTCCCCTTCTCTCATTCGACTTGTCAACTGGCACCTGCTGGATGTTGTTGAAAGAAACAAAGCTTGTAAATAAGACAAGAACAAGGACAGCTGACTCATGTAACACCGTGTAGATGTTTGCACCTGACAACCAGTTTGATGGCTTCATGTTTTTTTCCTGAGAAAAGGTACTGTTCTGCTCTCAGAGAGACTGATCAAATGCACAGGTTTGAAATGTCCTGTTCTGTGTAATGAAGTGACTGTGCGTTTAAATTACTAACTCAACATTTAGTTGGATTTTGAGTTAAAGGGCATGCATAACGTTAACTAGCTCAGTGGTGCTAGGGGAGTTAGCAGTGTTTGCATGCTTCCTTCTGTGCAGTGATACGGTTAGCGGGCGTAGTTTTGTAAAGAGAAAATAGTTCCTATATGAAAGTGCTCACAACAAGGTCTGTGGATATTGAGTAACCAGGTCATGATTACTGGGGAGAGCTATTGCTGTTGAGTTTTTCAAATGTATTTTTTGGCGCCTTGAGCACCACAAGACAAGTGCCACCTAGTTTCATTATATTTGAGAGGTCGGACATCTCTAACGCTGATATCTCCAACACTCTGTAACTAACACCAAAACTGACTGATAAATAGCCATAGAAATAAAGTGAGAATAGAAAAGACTCGTTGAAATCAACATAGGAGGATGGTCAGAACGGCGGCCATTTTATGTTTACCATTGTCATTTCAACTGCTGCAGTGGCCTAGCTCAGTGGAGTGCTGAGAGATGAGGATATTTTCGCATCTAACTCAGTGAATTAAGGATTTATTTGCCAAAGCAGTGGACTAACTACATGACTAACAAGACTAATTAAGACAGTTTAGGTGAGTTTTATTTTGTTTCTTTTGAGCTTGAATGAAATAAGTTTTACAATGAGTTATCAAGAATTAAACTAAAGTTGTAGTTTGGTAAAGGAGAGAAACTTTGATTGGTGTATGCTTGAATTTTCTGTTTAATAATTAAAATAGGTGTAAGAACAGGCCAAAACTGAGTTCTCATACTAGTGAGTGTGACACACTTTAGAGCGCCACTGACGTATGTTGTCACCATAACAACTAACAACAGCACAATTTTCTTTTGTACTCATCAAATGACCATGGCAAGCAGTTAGATGTCTTTCTTATTTAGCCTATTTCTATGTAAACGGCACCACAGGTAAGAGGAAAAAAATATATTTTCGATTATGGAGTGAGCTGTCCCTTTAAGGCATTGCTAGTCATTCATCAGCAATGTGTGTGTTTGTACCCTTATTTAAAAGTGTTACCCGACATTTTATGCAAAAGTTACATAAGTATACAGTATATGATTACATCCTATGGTTGCACTGGAGTGAAATGTACACAGAATGGGACAAGGCACACTGGCCCCATGGATTAGTCATCGCAACAAACTTGCTGAACTCCAGTTACTTGAAAGCAAAAAGTCAGCGGGGTGTTCATTTCAAGGACTCTTCAATGCAACCCTTGGTTCAGAAAATACTGCAGCTAGGCTTCAATTGTACAACTAGAGTAATTACTTTAAAGTGCTTTTAATTCCTTTCAATCCCCCAGGATGTCTGCATGTATAATAAAGCTTAACTAGAGTAATTTCACTCCAAAGCATCAAAGTGTGGCACAGCTGACTCTCAATAGGGAATCGTTTGGAGCAGCCAAGTCAACATTCACCGGGATTCACAGAGTCAACACAGCTGCCAAAACCAACGTGGTCTGAGCCATCAGTTTCAGCATCTGCTCCTTTTCGTTATGCTGTTGAGCACCGCGAGAGCCTAATTGGCTGACATTTTGTTTCAGTTGCTAAAGATAACAGGATCAAAGATTACTATTATTTCATATTCACCATCTATAACAGAGCGGAATACAATAAAATGTGTGCGGGGAGGGGTGTGATGTGTGCGTGTGAGGTTCACACATGCACCCTCACACCTACCCAGGACAGTGATGTCTGCGTAGGCTTCCTGAGGAGGATCTGTGTAGAGCTGGCACACATAGCGTCCCTCATCGGAGAGTGACACATTGGACAGAGACACCCGCAGTTCGTTGTCAGAGAAATTCACCAGCTGGAACCGGCTGTCCTTCAGAGCTGTGGGGATACATGTGAGACAGAGACAGTGAGGATACAGAGTACAGGGACACAAACGTGAGACACGGGGTGAGAAAGGAATAAGGGGTGAGAATGAGAGAGGGGAATGGAGGAAGACAAAGGAGACGCAAGGAGAAAATGAGACGGAGATAAGGAGGGGGAGAGCAGAGCTGCCCTTTTGTGGGCTTTCTCCTTAATTGAGTAAAAGAAAAGTGAGTTTCAAAAATGATTCATACAAGTTGATTTATAAAGTAGCTTTACAGTCCACGGAGCACTCGCAAAGACAGGAAAGTGTGAAGAGTGCTCATGAGGACTCCTAACAAGCTAGGAACTCTTAAAATGGGCTGCTGCTGGTCATGGATGGATGCATCAAGCTCACATATTCCAAAAAAGGGGAGAGGCATTCAAACATACATAATGAATTAAATCACAGTGCGGAGGTAGAGAGGGTCGGATGCCTGAGACTCTAAATCAAAAGTAGCCGGGAATCTGTATACCAGTGCCACTATAGATTGGCTGAATTTTCTTTTAATGTCGTCAAACTAGGTTAGCCGTCTCTCTCTGACTTTTTACTCTGCTTTTCATTTGGGTCAGCCCTCATCCCTAAGCACTCTTTTACATAAACAGCTTCAGCTGATTTGATTGGGAGCCCTTTTGATGTTTTGACCTGCCTTCTTTATCAAGTCCTCCCTGCATCTGTCAAGCTAACGAACTCTATTCAGCCCCTGTTTAAAGCACGAGGAGTTTGTTATTCCCTCCAGGCTTTGCACTTAGCATCATGATCATTACCCAAGGTCTCGGGGCAGTGTCAACATGAAACCTCATCCCCCAATATAATTTGAGAGCTCTTTGGAAGTCTCTCCTCAAAGGGAAACAATGACACTGATGCACTTTGAGTGCTGAAGCACCTGCTAAGGAGGGAAACCCTTCACTTTGGAGACACTCAGTAAGGTTTATACGAGGCAGTTTCATAACCGGCTGCTTATAAAACAGCACGGAGGGGGCACGGAATCTGGTATTCATTAGTCATATATTTTCACCAAAATATATCTACATGTATTATTTCTATTAAAGATTAACTTGCTGAGTGAGATCAAGAAGCATTCAAGAACACGTTAAGAGATTGTAAGGTTCCTACAGCTTCAGGCAAGTTACATTTAAGACCTTTGAGGACTTTTTTATTGTCACTCCAATTGAAATTTAAGACCAATTTTACTAAAACACAAAATCAAGTTAAAAAAACAAACAAAAAACCCCCAAACAAAAACCAACATTAGTGATTTAGGACTATTTTTATTCAAATGTTCGTTGTGCCATTAAACATGACTTCTTTGGTCCTGTGAAAAATTAAATGATCTAAATCAAGTTTTGAAAAAAAAATGTAATACTTTCTTCACACGGCAGAGACGAGAGTAGAACAGATCTTGGAAATACCTGGCGTTTGTTGTTTTCTTGGCAATTTGGTGTTTCTTAGTCTGCATGTGGGATTTCCACTGCCTCAATTCCCATCGTGCCAAGTTTGTAAAACTTTTTGCATAATATACACAGAGCCTGGTTGGCATCGCCTTGTACCGGTGTCAGATGAAATCTTTATCAAATAGCCAGTTTTCGTTGAATTTGCACGCATGTGGTCCAGGGTATGGTGACAGCTAACAGGCAGACAGGGGTTCCTCTGCTCAGAATCAAAATATGAGTGTTGTTGGTTCTGTTATCCTGACATTAATGCGAGAGGCATTTGGGAGATTACCTTAAAAAGATAGATTTTACCAATTATTTTGAGAGTTTACAATGCAACGTCAGGAAAAAAACAATCGTGAAATCCTACTTCCCATGTCCCAATACCAGTTAATACCAGTTAAGACTGTAATCTTAGATGGATGAATACAATACCTTTTGAGGCTTTTTAAGGATCTGTAGGAACCCTGGATTAATGGGTAACCAGATCAACTTATGGTTTCAGTTTGTTTTGTGCTATGGCCCTCCTTGAAATTCTGAGTATCCCATAGAAGAAATTTGTCGGTGAAGATTCTCAGTCATCCAGGTTATGGTAATTGTAAGTGCTAATATCGTAGGCAACTGGACTTGCTTGCGTTTCTTGAAGACATTTCGCCTCTCATTCAAGAAGCTTGTTCAGTTCTAAATGACTGAAACAAAGTTGCAGGCTATAAACCCTGTGTGGGTGGGAACCCTTGCAGAGTCATAGGGGTCACCACTCACATGGTAGCCAGGTGGGTCAACGACTCACATTGTGACCGTAACGACTCAGAAACTAAGAGCTCATGTGACCCCTACAACTCTTTAAGGGTTCCCATCCACACAGGGTTCATAGCCTGCAACTTTGTACCAGTCATTTAGAACTGAAGAAGCTTCTTCAGTTCTAAGAGAGGCGAAATTTCTTCAAGAAACGCAAGCAAAAGTCCAGTTGCCTACGATATTAGCACTTACCATAGAAGAAATGTTTCCAGCCATATTTTGTTGAATTGATATTTGTATATTAACAACGAGTCACATGATTATATGTTCATCAATCTCACTTCATCTTATAGAATAGCTGGTAAAGACAGTTGAGATTTAGCATCTTAAGAGCCCGATATTTCCCTCAGGAGTTAGAGAGCACAAGGTTCACCTAACTGGGCAAATGGTTGGACAGAGAAGTGGAAACTTGTCACCGTTGGAATCGGCTGTAACCAAGAAAACTGGTGTAAATTCAAGCTGCACAGCTGCTGTTCCTCATGAAGTAGCTTTGACGGAACTTTTGCAATCACCTAAAAGGCCCTGAAAACCTATTTTCTCAATCGGCTTCTCACTATGATTGATTGGGTGCTACATGAAGACAATTTTCTGCCAAATTTACAACGGTTTGGGTTATTTCACATGAGAGATTTCTGTATTTGTGTTTTGGCTTTTCTTACTGGTTTGAAGTGGGGAGTGCCAGTTAGAAAAGGCACCAATCACTGTAGGAACATTTGAATCAAAATGTGATGCCTGATGTGGGGTTGTTTGTTTATATTGCAGGGCCACTGTCAATCAAATCTGCTCAAATTTGTCGGGTTTCTGAGTGTCAAACTCTTAATAAATAATATCTAAAGAGGGCTCTTTTTCTTTGATGTTTCTTATTTAGTCATGACTTTTAGAGAGATACTTTTACTATTTGAAAGCTGCTTTTTTAACCTACTGTATCTGATGCTAAAAGGAAAGTCTTTTGGCGGAGTATCACTTTAAATATTAAACCCTTGCGACACAAAGTCAGGCAACTCCTGCAGAAAGATGCAGTGAATAAATAACAGTGTGATATTGCATCACTAGCACAGAGGTCCACCTTTGCTGATAAAAGCTCATTCTTCCCATTGCAGATGACAACTCTGCCAAATTGCATGTCATTTTGCATACATCCAGCAGAATAAATACCTCATCCTAACAACACTCACTCAGCCTCCATACCTATGATATAATTCATCTTTATTTGGTGCAATAGAAATTTGTTTATTCGGCCTTCACTGCTACTGTAAAGCTGTTATCAGTTTGTGTGGTGTTTGTGTGTCTGAATCTGTTTCTATGGCTGCCGCTTCGCTTGTAGCTGCTGTTCTTGTAGCTCCTGGTGTGTCTCTATGTCGCTGCTGTTTACTTCCCTGTATACAAAGATCTGCCACTGTGTCGAGCGGCCCCGTTGACAGGTAACAATGCCACTGGCTGAGGGGGGTCCCCACAGAACCGCCAGTCCTTTAGGAACAGAGCCTAGAATAGTGCTGCCATGGGGTTTACTGGACCCCATTACGAGGAACACAAACACGCAGCAGCAGCCCAATAACACTTTAGCCGCCTGTCAGAAATCTGACATATATTCAGATCTAATTGCAGATAAACAAAACCTTTTGTGTTTTGTAATTGTCAGTGGAACTGCATTAACTAAGGGAGAGGAAACAACGTGTTTGTGGGTGCACATGATGCAGCTTAATAAAAACAAAGAGGAAAAGGTTGCCTGAATCTCGTGGAAAGACTTCCTTATCACCACAGAGCTAATATTGACTGTTACCAGGATGTACGAGCTAATTATGCATTTTTGCTTTTCTTAACTCACATGAACCCAGTCTCCATCTACTCTGTGGAGTAAGAATAAAAATTCTAAGATGTAGAGCACAACATGACCTCTGCTTTATATGAATCCATTCCTCTCTGCCATATTCTCAGGTAGCTTTGGGTATTTTGTACAAATATGACGAAGATGTGTACTCAAACTCCCCTGATGCTCTTCGCAAGAGAGAAAATGGAACACACGTCTTGCTACCTAGACTTGCGAAATAACAGCTGGGATGCAATATAGACTGAAATGAAGGGTGTTTCTTGTTCACCTTGAATCTTGGCTCAGATCCCACATACAAACAAGAAAAAAAAAAAAAAAAGCAGAGACAAAAACTCGGTAGAAGTATAGTCCATATGCTCATGCATAATCATAATGCTCAATATCCTAATCTAAGAGATTATCGTAAAATCGAACAGTGACAAGGACACAGAAGTATTCCCATTATGGTAGCGCTGTGTATTATCTCAAAATAATCTTGCCGCATTCTGAGCTTAATGACTTGTGCAAAAGAGCCAAAAAGTCAAGGGCAGATGGAATCACATTTAACCTAACGCTGGAGCTGATCTTGATGTGATATCTGATACCTGAACTGTAAATGTCAATGTGAGATTCCTGTAGAACGGGACGCCCTAAAGACTGACACCAAAACATGCACCTCTGGGGAAAAAAGCTGTTGTAGCATCTTTTTGTGTGTCACACGATCTCACAAATGTTGTGATATCAGCACAGAATCTCAAATGCAGACAGATGTCGTGGACCTAGGGATGTGAGAAAAAGCAAATAAAGTCAGATAGTTATCACGTTTCCATGTGAAGCTTTGGATTTGATTCTTAGCCAATTAATTAAACTAGCTAAAGTTTTGGGGAAAAGTTTCCTAATGATTAAGTAAGTAAAGCTTAAATAACTTAGAAATAAAGGAAAATTCCCATCCTTATTAGTAAGAGTATGCATGTGTGAGAAGGCTAACACATTTTATTTGACATTTGAACTAATATAAGAGCATGAAAAGAAAATAAATATTCAAACTATAATCATCAGTTTCTATTTGGTGTATGAGCATTACAGGTCATGCCTTAAACTCCAGTGGTGAGTAAATAGCAAATTAATTTGAACAAATAAATTATGTGTTAGTTGGAATTTTATGTTTTTGATGCATAACATATGTGAACTTGAGCTTTCTCTATCATTTTAAAACCTTATTAATTCACATTCTCATATATTTGCATCCCCATATCTGTAACGTAACTGGTTATCATGGAACTGATAGGAACAATGGGTCTCAAACAGTGCGTATGCTTAAATCTGAGCTTGAGCAGTGCTACAAACGTTTTATGCATGAATCCAGGACTCATCAGTGTTTTTATACCTGGTTTAGAAGTGCCTCGGACCATGCATACGAACAAATGATGAATATGTGGCATCTTTTGACTAAATGCACATTCATTTTAAATAGACAACATTTATCGTTAATTTACTAATGCATTGGCCAAATGTGTAAAATAACTACAAAAGTGACGCCCTTTCATCCTCAACAATTATTGTCATTATTCAAATATTTGTCTATAAATCTCAGTGGGTAACAGGGTATGTAAAAGACTCTGATTTTCCTCCAAGCAGCTGTTAAGTTGGCATATCTAGCCTTGCTTGAAGATATTGCAGTCGGTGCCTTCAGAGGGGAGCACATCTTTGGAGACCGACACATTTGAAGAGAGTGACGAACGGCTTATCAGCAGTTTCTGACTGCCAAGATATTTACAGACGCTCGCTGATGGCCCATCACTGGTGTGTCAGGGCCTTAATATCTGTGCAGAAACAACTTCACCATTGGTAAATGCTAAATGCTAAATGGACCTGCACTTGTATGGCGCCTTTCTAGTCTTCTGGCCACTCAAAGTGCTTTTTATACGAATGAGTCACATGCACCAATTCACACACACGCTCACACACTGGTGGCCGAGGCTACCATACAACGTGCCACCTGCTACTCAGTTTTTAACACACTCACACACACCGATGGAAAAGCCACCAGGAGCAAATTGGGGTTCGGTGTCTTGCTCAAGGATACTACGACATGCAGGCTGGAGGAACCGGGGATCGAACTGTTGATCTTCCAATTAGTGCACGACCCCTTCTACCTCTGAGCCACAGCCGCTCCTTTGTCCATGATAGATCTTTAGGCAAACATATTTCCTTATATAGAGAAAAGGCAGTATGCTGATTAAGGGCGACTCTGATTCATAACATGCACGGTGCTATGAACAAAATTGACCAGTGCACACGTGTCATGATTCAGATGGTCATTTTGCATGCACACTTATTTTATGTGCAGAGTAAGAACATTTTTATGCACACATAAGTGAATGAGGCCCAATATCCACAATTTTCCTTTAAAGCCATGGTGGAAGTAATCTTGATGTGAAGCAATAAAAATGAAGTAGGCAATCACTTTTCTTTTTCAGTAATCCCAGTGTGTTTGCATATTTCATCCTTAACAACACTTTAGGAGACATGGTTAACATTGTGTCAGAGGCACCAGCACTTACGTCTAACATCTTTGAAGTAGATGGTCTGTCTGTTGGGGTTGAGCAGCTGGATGACGGAGTCGTCGTTGTTCTTCACTCTGCAGCTGATGGTGGCTGTTTCCCCCTCGACCACCGACACGTTGTCGGTCGCCAGGTTCTGACCTTCGACTTCACATGAAATACAGACAGTAAAAATGAAATTTCAGACGGGAGGCGAGCATTCCTGTCTGGATATTTACAGCCTTTCAAATATTTATGTTTCTTACAACAGGGACTGCATGTAAACACATGCACAGTGTAAAGATACGTGAATAGGCCGCGTAGATTGTTTGGTTGCAGCCATAATCCTTTTAATATAAGAGCCATGTGCAATGTTTGTCACTATTGATCTCCCCCAGCTCAGAGTGGGCCCTGTGAGTCAGTGCCAGATGGGCTGTAAGCTCTGCTGCCCACGAAGGTAGGGAGAGAGGAGAGGGTAGGAAGCAAAAGAGACAAAGAGTGTAAAAAAGTGGCAAGTAGTAGATATGGGCTGGGTGGAGGAGGGGAGGAGGAGAGGGGGAGTTAAACAGAGAGAGAAGAGAGAGAGATGAGCCGGGCTGGATGCTGTTTATGGTTGAGCTTTATCAGAGCCCTCCATCTGAGGTTCCATGTGACCAATGTGCGCTCCGTGTGCTCAGCTGTTCTGTATCTTGAGGAATAAAAGTGCTGTAAGCATCTGAGTCACTCTCTGTACACTGGCATTGTTGCCACAGACAGGCCCTGGACCTTGTCATCGTAACTTACACCTCACACACCAAACCCCCACACAAAAAGCCTGGCTTTGTTTCCCCACCGTCTTCCAAGAGAAAGGGGAAGGGAATCAAAAGTCACCTTGTGCTATATTTATCTGGCAGGAGCCAAAAAAGCGTAAGGAGAATGGTGAATACGTTTTAATGCCTCAGATTCACACCAGCGGAGGAACAACACTCCCAGCCACAGCCCCAAGAAAACATCAAAAGCACATTTGCATGCCCGAGTTGTCAGACACCTCTATTGCATTCTGACATTTACAAAGTGGAGGAGAAAAAACACCTGCATTTTCAGATAGTGATAATGGGAATAGACAGCCAAACTAACATGATTCAAAATGAACTCTGTGAATGCGGCAAGCAATAAGAAATTAACCTCCTGTGGAGAAAAAGCTCCTCAGACCTGTCTGATGCAATAACCTACCCATTTCATTCCACTCCGCTGCCAGGGATCGGGTTCAGGACAAAGGGAATGTAATGGGTAAAAACAGACACAGATTATGTCCAAAAGTACACACTGCAGCCAATTTGAGGTTTGTAATGCAGTTTATATATACTACATGTTAATGAGCGCTGACATAATCTAATATTAAATTGTGAGAAAGGATGCAGACATGAACCAAATTAAAAGAGTACAGCAGAAGGTGATAGTCCAGTGATAGACCAGATTCTGGTCCAGTGTTTACTGTGGACACAGGAGTATTTCCTAACAGCCACTAGGGGCAGAAAGGCCAACAGCGAATGACTGAATGGACGAGGGAGAATATAAATAAAAGCGGATGGAAGGGTGGAACGTGCTGCATATCGTGTCTTAAATACAAGTAAAATGTTTAAATAATATATCACACATTTTTTGGCCTTGGCTCCTCTGCAGAAACTCTAAAATTATCCCTGTTTATATTCATATTGACTTGTTGATGCAACAGTATTAGGAACACAGCACAGGCACATCGAGTAGGTAAATTAGTGATGATGGAATTATGCCAAAACTTTTATCAAACAATAACACTTGGATAATTTTGCAAAACCCCAGACAGCGTCCAGTGTTAGTGTTAGATGTGCATGGCATTTAAAATACATCAGAGGAAGATTCCAGTCATGGCACATAAACCTTCAAGCAAATTAACTTTAAAAGAATAGTTCAACATTTCTTGCAGCGAGTTATGGGAAGATCAATGCCACTTTCATATCAGTCTGTTTAAATATAAGGGTACAGCCAGCAGCCTGTTGGTTTAGCTGGTTGGCTTAGCTAGCTGGCTAAGCTAATTTTTGCTGGCCCTCCATAAAAAAGGCAATGCAGCCTTGTGTTCAGCCTATTTCTCAAACGGGCTGTTCTCTTTTTACACTTCTTTTCTTTTTGTACAAATTGAAGAAATCTGATTTAATGACCTTCAGAGGCGATAGTAGGAGGAGTTTGTTGGACAAGTCAGGCTAGCTGTCTCCCCCTCCTAAGCTAAGCTAAGCTAACCAGCTGCTTGCACAGCTGTATATTTACCATACAGACATAGGAGTGATATTGATCTTCTTTTTTAACTCTCAGTAAGAAGGAAACATTTCCCAAAATGTTCAGCTATTCCTTTAGAGCAAACTTATTCATAACCCACGGGTCATGTCCGACCCAGAGGCAACATCCAAGTGGCCCAGCATACATAAATCTGGTATAGGAATGACAAAATACGTAAATTACATACAGTGTCTGGAAGTAGCTAACAAGTGAGCCAACAAGTGAGGCATCAGTAGATCATTTCAAGTATATGCTAGATAATATGGTTGTTTTACAGTGTTGCTGCTTTGGTTGACTGACAGACACGATTTCCTACTGTTTTTATTGTTGTTGTTGTTGTTGTTGTTATGTATCTGTCCTTTATGGCAGACTCTACTCTTAATTATTTAACTTTTTCGTCTTTTTACTATTTTTTATCGCTGTTTGTAATACTCGATAGACACTGCTGCTACATATTTGTTTTTATGGACTTTTTGTCATCACTTTATTGCAATTATACATTTGTATCCTTCCAGCCCATTGAATGTGAACTCAGGGCAAAGAGCGTAATGCTCAGTCAGTTTTCCCTGAACAAACAACGGTTGATGATCTTGCTTCTTTTTTATCTCTGTTGAGTTACACATGCGCAGTACGAATCGGGAAGGATTTACAGATGGATACAGCGACACCACCAGTCATATCATTCACAAATCGTTTTGTCATGTGATGCAGTTCCGACCACCTTTGCAGTCGAATGGTCCAAAAAATACATCCTATGTGTTTCCTAAACACTTTTTTCTTGACCTCGTTGAAAAATGTGAGGTGTGTGTGTTTGACTGGGAGTGAAATACTGGTAGAGTGTGTTGTTATTGCCAACTGTTATGGTTATGGATAGCATTGATAGCTCTTTTCTATTCTACATTTTGTGATAAGCCTGGATCAGATATGTGATCAAAAATATACTATTTGTTTTAAAAGTGAAAGGATAACATTGCTGTTTTTTTACGACATTTATTTGCATTTATTTGAAATTTACCAAAAGCTAAAAAAAAATGTTATGAACAGGCTGCTGAAAATGTCTCTCCCATCTACATGTACTAGTTTTAAAATCCGTCCAGATTGAATTTGTAATTGAGTAGCCTTGCTTTAAGGTATTATTAAGGTAAGGCAACTACAAAATTTAAGGTTAGGGGAAGGTTGTGGTTACGGTTAATAACACAAATATTTGCAGGTCTGTGACAGGACATGATCTCCACTCACATGCATCCACTACCCTGACTTCCACACCCCTACTGTAATAAGCTCAGCTACATATAAGGCACAATATTTCCTACATTAGCATTGGATGTAAATTCTGATCTACTTAAGGTAAAAATCAGTATCCTGTTCTTGTGGGCTTTACAGGGAGTGATGGGGAAAGACAGACAAAAGCACAAACAAACTGAGCTATGTTATTAATACACATGCTAGACTTTAATAAAAGGCATTAAAGTCACATCATAATAATTCATCTTTTTCTCCTGAATCATATCAGGGAGCAACGTGGCAGGTACTTGATTGTGAACCACTTATTTGGTGAATGAATTTAGGAATAAGAAGACGGAGTGATTAGTTACTTCCTCACATAAAAAAAACAAATAAGGAGAGAGATGATCATGGGCACCAAATCAAAATAATCTTCATGTGGAGAGCTGGAGTGTGTACATTTGTAATGTTATCAAGTGTGCTGGAGCTCCTCTGCACATGTACTAAGTGCTGCACAAGACGAGGCGAAAGCAATGTGAAGTGTTTTGATGTCTATTTTATTTCATCGCTGTAAAAGTAATATATTTGGCAGTCAAAACAGCAACATAGAGCAGCCTCAAAGCAAGGTTATTCTGCTCCCAATCTGTTGGACTGAGAGAAAGGGAATGCGATAGATAAATTCTCCATAAGGTTTAGCAGCCCCAAGCAAGGTTGGTCCCCCTCCAATATCCTAGCCTAGGCTCATCTCCAATTCAAAACACACATAAATAACGTCGCTGTGATTAGCAATCCCATCAAAGTGAAAACAGGCCACTTTGTGGAACATGGAGGGTTTTTGCAATTGGAGTAAACATTTTCAATTGCCTCGGCATCCTGGTCATGATTGGGTGCAAATGAGGAGAGGCAGTCATTAATTCTTGGTGGTGGGTGGGGATGGAGGGGGAGTGGGCAGAGGCATGGCACAGATGACTGGCTGATAAATTCACACTCATTCCAGCAGCTGTCTGGAAGAGTAAAGTGCCTGTATCTCTACACATGGCTGCCCTCCTGTTCCTGCATCACAACATACTGAATGAAACAGTCAGAGGAAAATACAGACCTTCAAAAGTCTGTGCACTCTCCGAGGGGATGTACAATCTGGCATCAAGTGTCTGGCATCGAGGCTCGCCTCATCAGCCGTCCTCAAAATGCAAAACAGCAACCAACCCCCCCAACCAATTTTAACAAAAGTTGACGAAATCAGGAAATATTAGCAGACCGGCTCCTCCAGCAGAAGTTCGGAGACAGGCACCTTTGAATCAAGCTGGCTCTCCTCTTTGAACTTTTCTCTCTTGTTTTCACATCAAAAGACATGAAAGGGGTAGCAAAAAGCAGGACAGCCAGCCCCCAATTCCTCTCCCTTGAGTCACCGCTGTCTGCAGCAGTCGTGTCCTTTCGAGGAACATCCACGACTATAGCCAGTCATTAACAATAAAAGTTTCTCCCTCTCCTTCTCTGATGCCTCCTTTTCACTGTTGCGTGTCTTTATCCAGCTCAGTCATTAAACCCTGATCCTCATGATGAAATGCTGTTTTAAGGATGTTCACAAGTAAGAAGGCTTCTGTCTCAGGGTATAATTAGTGCAGTGCCATTTCTCCCAGACCCTTTGCATGGGAAGGTTTCAAAAATTTCATACCCACTAATTTGACCATCTTTTTATTTTTTTTTCTACCAAAGCCGAGCTCTCTTAAAATCTCAGTGGAGCTGATTGTATAATGATGAGACAACTTGAAAATAAGACTGTTCAACCTGAAAAAATCACCAACTTAAATATAAAAAGGTGTGTGTCATTTTTCTGATATGAATGAAATCATTGATACACTGTTATGATTGAGTGCCACTTTTTAAAGGGGCATCCATTATAAGGGGTTTACAAATCCTAGCTGAATCATTTACTAAAGCTTTATAGAGCAGTTTTAAGCCGTGTTCACCAGCCAGTGAAATTTTCACAACCTGACAACCTATAATAGTCCTATTGGTGACCTATAACTGATCTATAAAAGACAGTAAATCATTTATTAACCATTATAATGAATTACCTACAATTTATAAACCCCTTCACATTAGGTGCCTTTTTGGAAATTTGTATTCAGAACAACAAACGCTCCCTTTTAAATGTTTTACTTGATTACATTAAGAAAAATCCCATGTTTCTCGCCCACATTTATTCCTGACTAATGTAATAAAATAAAAATATTTTAGAGTGGTGTTTTAAAGTGGGATGCAGAAATCACAGTTTTAGTTGTAGCATTGATCATTAATTAGAAAGTGGTACCAACACTTGCAGTGTGTAAATCTTCTTTTTCTTTCTTTGGCCCCAATTTGGCTTTCCTAATACCAGCTAAAACCAGATAATTAGTGTCAATACTTCACAGTAACCTCACACCATGTTAGACAGAAAATGACATAAAGAGCTGAGGTGTTAGTTTGCAGCTAGGCATTGAGAGAAAGGAGGAGTCAGCCATACGATTCACAACTCTACGATCCTGGAGAGGATGAAGGGTGCATTCTGGATTGCATAGTTTGTCTTTTAACTTTTAGTAGGTACTACTGTGGCCCTTAAAAAGTACGTACTATTGCATGTTGTATGCACACAATGGGGACACACTACTTTGTCATAAAATTACGCCCTGAACTTTGACCCTCTTGCTTTTATATCCATTACCTTTCCAGATGAAACCAAGTTCTCCAGAGACAAAGATCAACCTTTAGAACTCTGCTGTTGTGACTTTGCAATATATGTAGTTTAACTTTAAAGTTAGAACTGCACGTATTGTAGATTGGAACATATCATATTTGCAACAGTGAAATTACATCTGCAGTTCTCTATCAATGTTATTTTAATGGTTATGTCCTATTGTTGTTTGTAATATTTATGATAATTCTGTTCACTTAAACTATCAATATTCCTATCATTTCTACCTCATTGACAGCTCAGCTCAAGCTGTCATTAGTTTGCGGCTCAGTCCATGTGGCATATCATCCGCCGTGCAGAGGATTGTGGGTCAGAATAGCCAGAAAAGCATGCTGGCTTGCATACTGCAAAAATTTGACTGGATGTAGTAGAACATCCTGGTATTTTTGGCATACTGCATTTGACATACTCTGTACTGGGACATTCTAAATATTTTCTTGGCATGCTATATAGTATGGTATGCTGCATATAACAAGTGCTGTTTGAATGTAGTGTTTACAAGTATCTTACTGTTTCAGATAACTGCATGGAAAATATAGACTCTATATTTCTGTATGTTCATTCGACTAACACTGTTTATTACCAAATTGTAGTTATATTTAATGTTTGTATACTACCATGTTAAGCTAAGATGGTGAACATGGTAAGTGTTACACCTGATACACATCTGCATGTTAGTATCATTGTGAGCATGTTAGCATTTAGCTCAAAACATAGCTGTGCTTAAGTACAGATCACAGAGCTGCACACGGCTGTACAAACGTCCCGTTTTCATTAAGAGTGATTATATAGCCAGTTGTGTTCGGTATAATTACATTGGTAAAGTGCACCTCCTAGCATAGCGCAGAACTCAGTGAAAAGCTAATAAAAACAAACCAACTTAAGTGGCAACCAAGTGGTCTGGAAACAAATTGAAATCTGCCATTACATGTGGCGAAATGTTGATTCGAGAATTAAGAATAAAAACAGCGGATGTGCATTGTGAGCGCGTGGCTTTCTCTCCTTCCTCTCCTGAAAAGAAAACACCAACACAACCATCCATTCATGTAAATATACACAGATGAACAGACTGCGACGGACAGCCAATCAACAGACACAGACAGAAGCAAGCACTTCCAAATGAACAGCAGGTAGCAAAAAAGAAAGAGTACCTGTCACGGTTTCAGCAGCTCCTGTTGCAGCGCAGGACGAGAGCAGAAGAGAGAGAAAACAGACAGGTTGTGAGCAGACAGGATGCAAGCAGACAGCCATATTCCAGTGGTAGGAAACTTATTCACAAGTGATAAATAAGGCTGTGGAAATTCATTAAATTCAGGCTCCATATGCTATTTGTGTAATTTTCTACCAATTAAGAGAAATACAAAAAAGGCATTATATTTTTACAATCCAGTCATTCTGTTTTTCCACAGGTGTGTATAATCCCTGACATAATGAGCCATTTCTCTCTCTTCATCCAGCAGTATATTAATATGGAGGAACAGAGGGAATATGTGGACTTTGTTTTCTCTCCCCTCGTGTCCCTGATTGAGATTCCAGCCAGACCCGCTGTGGAGCAGCCACTGCCTGGAGGCGCTCCCCCAGGACCCTGCGGTGTATCCTGGAGAAGAGAGCACCCATTCGGAACGGTGCCCACCCAAACTGGCATCTCACAGGGCATGGGAGACTGGCGTGTTCCCAAGTCCCTGCAGCAGTGCTCAGGGCCTGCACCCTCGGGAGAGCTTCCATCATTCATTGTCTGCTATTCATAAACAACCCCCTCAAATCCCCTCTCTCCCTCTCTATCACACACACACACCTCCCTGCCTGCCCTCTGCTGCACATCCATATGTACATTTTTATATTTCACACACCATCTTTTTATTATATTGACATTTCACACACACTTTGGAGCTTCTTTACTCTGGCTGTGAGCAATGTGGGCTTCAGTGCTGAGTGTACAGTGTGTCGAAGTGACTGCTTGTCTCGCTTGTCATTGCCGGCGTAATAAGGGTGTAAGGTATGACACGTCCTTGTTATACTCCTTTGTGCATTTTCAACGTGTCAGCAATTCCCGCAGGACAAAAGACGTGTGAGTGACAAATCACACACGATGGGAAACAAATTTTGAACATTGTCCAGGAGACTGCTGCAATATCTCGCACGTCTTAAGCCTCTTCTTCTTTAGAAACTTCAAGTGTCAGTCAAAAACTTCATCTTTATTATACGATAATTCAGCACAATGAGGCTTCTGGGGCAATTCTGCCTCAGCTGAAAGTGATTTCAACAAAAAGAGGCCATGAGGTTGATCGCCAGACTCAAACTCGAGCTTGAATGAGCACACCGTATGCGTCCCAGTCCAACCAGCCCTCAGGACAGCCCATAATGAGGCTTTTGAGCTGTTTTAATTGCCAGGTAATTATAATGTTGTAGCAACATTATGTAAATGACTCATTATCATCTTGTATGTGTAGTATATCTGCCCTCGTTTTATGTTACAAGAGTGTAACCCAGAAAAATGTATCACCCTGATACCGGGGCATCTCAGTGTTTAATCTTGTCAGCAGAGACCTATATCTAAACAGAGAGACTTGTGATATAGTGCCGTGACACCTTCCCTAACCCTTCAGTATGATCCACTTCCTGCTGGTGGCCTCTGAAGGGGCTATAAATAGCATTGTGCCGTGCTCCCCCTTCTCTCCTCTGTACCTGCAGCACATTAGGTAGAAGTTATGAGGTGCCAGCTCGCCTGTGATTAGATGTCATGGCTGTCGCTCTGCTTAGACAGTGCTGATAGACAGATTTCTGGGGAAATGCGTGTGATGGCATTCGTGCGAGTGCAGCCGTTGCACCAATCTGTCAATCACGGCGGATGAGAGCAGGCAGGCCAACCATCCTCCAAATAATGTCTGTCCTTGTCTCCTCACCTCTTCTCCTTTTCATCCGGAGCATTGTGTTCGGAAACAGAAAAGTGGAACATTTCCCGCTTTCCACCTACATTGATGTTACATTTCCTGCTGGAAACACGCTTGTTGTCAACATCTGACAGGCCGTATTCTTGCACTGCATATGTTTTCTATAAGACACGAGTCTCCGCGTGCTCTGGCGTTCATGCTGTTCAACCCATTGCCAGGCCAACAAATCCATAATAATCTGCACTATTTTTTTTAAGTCACTGAGGCAAACTAAGATCTCAGGAGACTGGCTGTCTGTGTGGTAAGAGTGGCACATAGCCCCTCTCTCTCTCTCTCTATCGCTGCTGCTCAGTAAAAGCAGTGGGGTAACACTAATGAGGCAACATTTCTTCTCAGTACTAGTGTGATGCCTTTGAATTAATGTTCTTCCTTTCAGGTAAAACATTCCCTTGCTTATTTATGCTCATGATCTGCAGCGTGTTGCATGTCAACCTAGTGTGTGATCGCACTGCATAAGAGAACATAACAGAGTTGGATGCTGGAACTCTGTGTAGCTCCCCATAGAGATCCACATTGGTTACCTTTGTGTGTGTGCGTGTGCGCCGCAATGCTGTCTTACTGTGTGTAGCCCACTGTGTTTTCATTTAATTAGAGGGATCAGAGGTGGGCTTCAAACTTTTTCTCTTCAAGGAAATCGCATGGAGAAGCAAGCTCCTGCAGAGTGGACCCAATAAACACAGACGACTTTTAAGGTCAGGATTTTCGCAAAAGAAACCGATCAAAGCGTTTCGGCTGTCCCCGCAAAAAAGAAGAAGAAGAAAACTAAAAAAACAGTGGTTGACACCTCACGCACGTCTTTGCTGTCAGGCATGTTCGTTTTCAAACCTATATTAAATAATGCATATGTTACCTGCAGATTTAATGTGTAAATGCCTTTTACTTATTGGAGATGTGACAAAAGAATCCTAACTCAGGGTCCGCCTAATAGATTTTCCGAAAGCTTTCAACTACATCACTCAGTCTTCATCAGCAGATGACATCAAGGGTGAAGGTTTTGTTTCAGCGTTATGAAACAGGCAGTTTGGGGTTCCTCTGACAGAAAACTTTGAGCGTCAAACACTTAATTTCAGGCATTTTGGTGAATTTGTTACGCACCAATTTGTGCATTTTCTGCATCAGTTTATAGTGTAAATGTATTTAATTTTGTCAAATATAAAAGTCTTCTGCTAGTTTCATCTTTTTATTGGAGAGGACAAATGAACCTGTTTTTAAATATTGAGGGGGACATGTCCCCTTACCCCCCGCTGCAGAATTTACGCCCATAAATGCAATGATTACATTTCAGCATATCCATTTTTACAACAACTGAGCAAACTCCATACTAGAGCTAAAATGACTCAATTGTTAATCAGTGGTTAGACAATTCTGATATCCAATTAAATCCTTAAAGTCATTTCATTTCAGCTTCCAGATTAACTGTTTCCTGGTTTTCTTTGTCTTCTATGACAGCAAACTGAATACCTTTGGGTTCTGGACTGTTTGATGGACAATCGTTATATGTGACTTCAGCCTTAAAAACATTTTTGATTGGCTTTTTTCACTACTGTCTGACCTTTTATAGACCTCACACTTTACTGAGAAAACAATCCTCAGATTAATTGAGAATAGAAATGATTATTTGTTGCAGTCCTAACTCCCAAACTCATATGGTTTAAAGCTGCGTAAAAAGGTAATAGGTTGACCTTGAGTTGGGATGACTTCACTTTCAGCCAATCAAGGAGGTTAAAAAGACAAGTACTCACTGCATCATATTGTGTCATATCATTGGGGTACAACACATGCAGTAAAATCTGGTCTGCACTTTCCAAAGGACTCAATAGTTGGCACACTATCACAGAACACGGGGACGATCTATTTGTTTCATTGAAGCATCCACAGTCAGCCTTGAGTTGGAATATATTATACAAAAAATACAGCTATGGGTGCAGGTTACAATTCTACAATTATTGAAACAAATGCTTTCTATGTGAAACACCATCCATTCATGCGAATCCAAAAAGTTGTCAATGGAAAAAGCTACATAAATAAGTGGATCTTGAGTTTTTTCAGACTACTATTTTCAAGGTAAGTAATTAAGTTCCATGTTTACGAGTGGAGTCATTTACTCTAACAGATGATGCATTTATGCCTGTAATGGCTTGTTTTCTTATCCTGTACAAAACTGCAGCTTTGTGCATTATTCAGTAATTTAGTTGTGGTTTATTCACAGACCTGACCTGCTTCTTTTATTATTATCAGCTCCCAGGTACAGCTTAATCCAGCCCAACCTGTCAGTGAGATATCAGAAAATGCTCACCTGCAAACGCCACTGGGAATACTCCGATTAATTCTCCCCAGAGTCAACTGAAACATATTAATCAGGTTGGCTTACAGGAGATGCAAAGCATGTTCCTGCACGATAAACTGTAATAAAGAGATTCTGCTAGTATCCCCACCGTGGTGGTTAATTGCTCACTGTTAATGGGATATGCTTTGTAAATGTCCAATCTATGGCCTGAATGTTTGTGCTGTACTCATGGAAAGCCAGGAGGACACATGTAGCTGAAGACAGCTTTTACTTAGAGATTAAGGGATAATCCTTCAGAAACGCTGGCAGATAAAAAGCAGATATATTGAATTTGGTGCCCTGCCTCCTCTTAGTCAAGAGCTATGGGCATCTACAATAGCGCATAAATAACAATAGATGCGTGTTGTTATGAATAAAAGGCTAAAATTAAGACATTTCAGCTTCAGCGGTGTCTTTGAAAACAAAATAAAAAGGTGTGTAATCTCATTGGTGTGTGTGACTGGGTCCTGTCACTCACAACACACATGAAAATGTCTCCACAGCTGACACACACACACACACACACACACACACATACACACACACACACACACACACACACACACACACACACAAAGAAGCTGCAAACAGCAACCAGCCGCTTTAATGACAACTCAGGTAGCGTTCGGCTTTCACAGCCGTGTCAAGAAAAAAGAGAGCGCTTACACATTTCTGACTACTGTAGATGCCAGGCTGCTGTTCCACACAGCCTCACATGACAGACACAGAGCTCTCCCTGTTACACAAATAAAACGGCATCAAAATGCACAAATAAATAATCAAATAAATAAAAAGCAGAACAAAAAAAGACAGAGGTTGCTTAATATCACGGTGACACATCTATCAAAAGGTAATTTGGCATAATAAAACAAGACCATTCTACAAGGCAGGATGTCTCAAATCAACATAATATGAGGCAGGAAGAGCATTATAGTAACACACTATTAAGTCATGCTGATTGTGACAAATGCAGTAACTTCAGAGGTCTATAAATCACCAACCAACTGCATTCGCTGGGAGGTACAATGATTTCCTTTTTCCTACGAGGCACAATCATTCACTCTGTTATGTTAACAAGACTGGTTGACTGAGCATGGACTTAAGTGCAGCAGCGGCAGTGTGCACTGCACCCAAAAACCAATGCAGCAGAGAGAGATTCTTGCTTAAAGCCGAGGCAAAGCTTAACCTCTGGCAAAGTGACACATCACATCTCATTCGGATTGTCTATTTCGGGTGACGCGGCATCTTTTTGTGTTTTTCTCCTCAGAGGCGGCAGGCACTGCTGCGAAGCCTCTTTTCAGCCCCAGTCTCAGTTTTTTTTTTTTTTCTTTTTTTTTTGTCAGAGAGAAAAGTTGCGGCAGGAGTGCTGCGTTTGTTACCACAGGAGAGAAACCAAAGCTCTGATTCAACACGCAGCCCTGCCCGGATCAAAACGCACGCAGAACGATTCGAATCAAAGCCTCCAAAGAGTCTTGAGCGAGGGATTTTTGCTATTCTGGAGACGCTGTAATGCCTCACCTATAGTATGGTCTCTTGCCAGGAAAGCTCACATGAGCAATGTTCACAGAGGCAATGTGTGCGTGCTTTCTAGCCTGTCTGCCAGCATATCTGCTTACTCACTATGAATGTGCATACATCTGCACTGTGTGTGTGTGTGTGTGTGTGTGTGTGTGTGTGTGTGTGTGTGTGTGTGTGTGTATGTGTGTGTGAGGGGTAATTAGGACATTAGGAGAAGCTTCTGACAGGCTTGTCATCGCCACAGCCTGCCTGGTGGAAAGGAGGTGGTCAGAGGGGTAAGTGGGGGTCCGGCAGGGTCAAGAGACAGCTGCTGCACCACCACTCACTGTCTGGAAGCTCTCAGAGAATATTAAACCACCGGGGCCTCGGCCAAGACGCTCCCTCATTTATGGAATACACAAAGCTGTTTCACAAGGAGGTAGCGACTAATTTATTCTCACTGTTATGAAAGTACCATTGTTTATTATCCTGAAACACGAGAACATAAACATAAAAAGACCAAAATAAATGGCGATGGCATCGAGGTAATTGAGGTTATTTTGTAAATCAGTGAATTTAGAACGCAATGATTGTTGTTCTCCTTTTTTTTTTTCCCTCATGATGATAAATCTGTGTGGTCCCACGCCTCCTGTGTATCTGTCTCCAGCAGAGAGAGGCTCTATTATTACAATATGAGACATATTAAAAACATCCCCCAAGGCTGATGACCTTGGCGATGACATACCATTAATTGTATAGATGGATTATTATCATCACAACAATAACATGCCTCCTTTTCTGCTCCACTCTGCCTAACACCTGTGCCCATTCTCTGGCTGCCTCTGCTCATATACTCATAATCACATCTATCAGCCCAAAACGTTAACTGCATCCGGGGACGCTAAACACGTCCATTTGTTTGCAGTTGTAATGTCTTTTGTGCGCCTCAATCAGGCACCTGTCAGACACACACCTGCTACCTCCATGCTAAGAAAAAAGGCAGAGGGAAGGCCTTTTGTTTCCTCACAGAGTTTATAATCAGCGCGTTGTTTCCAATCTTCTTCCACCATTTTTCAATTTCCCATTTCCCTTTTCTCAGTCAAATCACTGCTATCAATCAGGTGCATGTTTGAGAGAGGAGAGAGCGAGCGAGTGCGTGTGTGTGTGTGTTAGAGTGAGAGAAAGAGGGGGAAGTTCCTTGATGGAACCATCTCCAGCCCTAGGCCTCATTAGTCAGAGACTGCAGGAGGAAATGTGTGTGTGAATGTGAGCGGCGGACGCATATGTGTGCGTGATAAAAATGAATACTGGTAGAGTGTGTCTGTCAATATGAGGCCATTTAACATTCCCCATTCCACCCAAATGATGCACAGCGGACATTATGCTCTCTATTTGAGTTCTCCTCTAAATGGATACTCAACCCAGTACGTTCTATTATATTTTGCCCTTTCCCTCCACTGTGCTTACTGATATCATGGCAGAAGATGACCTATAACGTCTCAAAAAAAAAACAATTTATGTGCAACCATGACAACATCTTCTCTGTATCAGCACAGGCGCGCTGTGAAAACGTCTCAGAAACGAATGCGGTTGACTGATGTGGCAGTCAATACGAATCAAACCGTAACAGCTGCATAGGCACAAGCCATATTGATCTCGTGTGACAAGAGGCGCTCGCAGTGCATCGACATCTTTGAAGAGAGTCAACTTAGTCGCTTTGATAGTCTGTTTCACTGAACACGCCGACTCCTACAACAGAAATAGCACCTCTGTTAACATTCATGAGGCACAAATTAGGCAACAAACACAAACAGTGAATAAAGGATGAGCAAACACAATGAGGCCAGATTATTGCCAACGTGGCAATATGCTCGATGTTTTACTGAGTGTATTGATTATAAAAGAGATCTATTTGAAGTGGCCGTACAAAATGGCAACTATAGTAAATTCACAATGGCAGGGTAATATACGGCTTCACTGCTTTCATTTATTCACAGCTTGACATTTTCTCCCTTCCGCAGAGTGTGCTCTAACTGTGTGCCAATGGCCACATCATTTAGACTGGACCCGCATGAATATTTAACATTAGTGCCTCGCTCGTAGCTCGCAGAAAATGAATTATTTTTAGTGGGCTTTGCAGAGGCACCGTGGAAAACCCTCACTCTGGTGATGAATCGCTGGAGAGTTTATGTTGTATTAAGCAGGCAAAACAAATGGCTATCAATCATTTGAAGCTTTCCATGCTTGCCAGCTACACATCCCTCCCCCTCTTTACAGAGATTCGGTTGGTTTTCAGCGGGATCAGCTGCCAGCCGCGGGTGTGTAAAAAAAGGGTCAGCCTCGAGTTCACTAGTGTTAATTGACAAGCCCTCTCTCGGAAAGGAAGACGGAGTCTGGACGTGTTACAGTAGGCAACAGTCCCATTGCAGCTTTAGGTAAATATAAATAAAAATGGACTTAAATCTTTTAACTCTTAACGCTTTAAAACAGTTTGCAGTTGCAGACAAACACTAGTATCATCACTTATTATAATACATTAGTCTGGTGTTCACTGTTTACATACAGTACTAGACTTGCTGACTTTGCTGTGACTAATCATATCACACCCCTGTCATCTTTACCTTGTAATTTTATTAATTGCTCTGATATAGTTTCTCCTCAGGCTGTTCTCATGCACTGTACGTACACCTATGAAAAGTAATGCACCACAATTCGCATGTTACCCACGTAATCAGGAGTCAGTAATTTGTGTATAACCCACGTAATCAGAAAGGCTGCGATAATGTGACCACTGTGCTGACAGGAGTAAAGAAGGAAAGTCCCGGGACAGGTCAAACAACACAGGACTTTCCCCCAGGAGACCAGTGTTTGTGAGCATGTAAAACCAAGCCAACTTTGACTTATTGTAAGGCACATCAACACCATGTTTCTTATCCTAACCCTAACCCTAAATAACTGTACTTGTGTCAGCCTAACCTACATGACCTTATGTTAATTACCTAACATGACGATGCCATTTGTGAGGGTGCTACATCAATGTATATCACACAAACTACTGTGTGAGGATGTGTTGTTCTATTTTAACTTCTACTCTTATCTTAGTTTTACATACCTCTTGTTATCTATTTTCTACATTCTGTATTTATCTGTATTATTTCTGTTCTTGTGCTGCTGCCAAAACGAGTGTCCCGGTTCTCCTCTTCTTCTGAGGATTTTCCAGGCGTGCATCTGTTTTTTGTTTCCTAATTACATTGTCCTCAAGCACTACAATTCATTACATATTCATATAGATTGTAAATCATATTACACAGTCTGACACCGATTGTAATCAAGACTTTATAAGACACATTATAACATACAATGAACTAGAGCTGTGCAACATATTGATATTGTATTGATATTGTGTTATAATGTTAGAGGTTGTATTAGATTTTGTGCCTTTCCTGGTTTTAAAGGTTGAATTCCAGTAAAGTGCTTTAATTGTTTAAACATACCAGACTGTTCCGTTGTATTATTTGCCTTGACTCACATTAAATCAACATTACTGTCGTTATCTATCAAAAACCTCACTGTGTAAGTATTTTGTGAAGGCACCAAGAGTCAACCCTACAGTATCATAGCAATATTGATATGGATATGAAGCTATTTTTGGCCAAATACCTATAAAAAAATATCATGATATTTGATTTTTATCATAACGCCCAGCCCCATAATGAACGTATTGAAAGTCTACAAGCGTCATTAGCAAACCATTTTGAGGCACCAAGGAAAAATGAAGGTTCAATACAAACTGCAAGTCATTATCCCAGCACAGAGTCCAGTCCATCTTGCGAGGGAGATTTTTGCCACAATTTTTAACTCTGGAAAACATACATTGAAAAGAAATAGAGCCAGATATATATGTGGGATATTCTTCAATCCCACTGTCCCACCATAGTCAGGACAGCCAATACAAACCCACACTGAGCAGCCAAACATTGTTAAAACTTAATATCAAATTCTAGAGAAGATCCCAAAGTTTCCACAGACACCAAATGTGTCAGGCTGAACTTATTTATTTATTTATTTTTAGAGTGTATATGAAATGATGCACAAGATATGTAGAATATTTCCAGCTGATGGAACGCTGCAGCCGTTTCACCGAGTGTAAACAAGGTATAGCTTCAATGAGCAGCTTGAAGACACTGATAAAGAATATGCACGATACTGTCAGGGAGTGAGGAGTAAGGAGATTTCTCCAACGTCAAGAAACTGAATATTAAGGTGCTGTGAGTTGTAATGTGAAGCATTTGGGCAGTTGTCTTACGTGCTTGTGCAATTAAGCACAATTCTGCATCTGCATGACCTATTTTCAAGTCTATTCAGAAGATTTGTTTCTTCTTTAACAGCCACAATATTTTTCCAGCATGGTTCATTGAAGAGTACATTTGTACATTCAGGTGTGAGGGAAGAGTTCAGTTAATGTTTAAAGTCTGTGTAAAGAAAAGGCCTATTCAGTCTTGCCATGCCAAGGCCGTTGGTATGAAGGTGGGAATCATGCAAATAAACAGAGACTCCTGTACAAATTAAATTAAAAAAAAAAAAAAAAAAAAACTCTCTGCCACTGCAAAATTAAGAGGGCTAAGAGATCAAACCTAAGAGCGCATAAAGGAGTAGTTCTTATAGATGATTAAATGAGCTCTTCATGCTTCCCCTACCTGCTTTGAGTAGTTTTATTTGATTGGCTACGTAATTACCTTAACATTGGTTAATTGCTAGTTAATTTACCTCTCATTGCAATCACATAACCCTCTAGTCTGCCAATCAGTAATTTAAAAATCATGTATAAATTCAGTCAGTTAAAACACACGCATGCACACAAGTGAGTGCCCGAAAACGCCTGCGTGACACACACACACCCCCACACAGTTTACAGATTCTCGGATTACTTGACAGTTTCATTAAGACAGATTACCGTGACCCTGAAGTTTTAATCTTCCAGATAAAGTGAAGCTGTTTTTACACCCATCCTCAAGGATGCACTTCATTTCCAACAACACCCAACCTGAGATGAGATTTGGCCTTTCTCAAATACAATCTGAATTGCTCCAATTGATTAAACAGAAACTGGCAGGCTGAACAGAGCAGAGCCGAGTACAAACCCATCCGCACAGCCACTGGCAACTGTGGACACAAGATTGAGGGTAAGATATCTGTGAGTGGCCTGGCACCTGAGTCAGAGAGATAGTCCTGCTTACTTGGGGAGGGAGGCGGGGGGGTCAAATTGGAGACAGACTGGGTGGCTTTGCCTGTGTTTCCCCTTCAGGTTAATATTTTATGGATGTGCGATACAGTTCAGATGACAGTTTGAGATGACTGAGAGTCGGCGTGCGGGCGGCAAGAGTTCAGCGATTTATTAGAAAAAGGGGAGTGCGGCACAGGGGAGAGTGAGGCTGAATCTGAGAGATGTGTTAGTGGCTGTTAATGTGAGGAGTCTCAAAATGACTAAAGTTTATGCTCGCACGCATATGCATGCACATGTGTGTGTGCGTGAAAGAGAGATGAGTGAGTGAGTGCTATCTGCAACCAGAACCCATGAAAAAGAAGAGGCACCGGCAGTACAGATGTGTCTCTCTCTGAGCCCAACATGAAACACAGGAAACGGCCTCTTTGATCATTACCTACCTGTCAGTCTGCCCTCCACAGGGACCGCCTGTTACGACTGCTGATGCGCCGCACTGACAGGCCAGAAACACACACGCAAACTCAAACACATCGGGGGAAAAAAGCAGCGCAGCTATGAGCCTGACTGGTGCCGGCATTCAAACTCGTCCCTGAGGATGTATAACAATGAGGACCAGTAGTGTGGGCAACACGCAGGTTTATTATTCTATATTTGGATTCCAATTAGCCTCAGTGACTGCGAGGCTTGCCGGGGTCCACATTCACATTCGTACCAACGGGCAATTTAGTCTCCACTCCCCATGATTGTATGTTTGTTGAGTGTGGGAGGAAACAAGCAGACACCCGTGTGATCAAAGGCAGAACATGTCTAGAAGTCGTGAGTCAAAAGCAAACAAGCTTTTCCAAGTTAATTTGTTTGACATAGGGCTTTTACAGAAGATATCCTACGACCTGCTGAGAAAATATGTACACAAACAGGAAGACATGGAAACTACATATGGTCAGGGTCAGCTGTGGAAGGTGAACGTCAGTCTTTCCTTCAGTGAGAGAACTGTATCTGTATCTGTAAGTTTTTAATGCGACTTTCTTTTAAAAAGCTGGATTGATTTGGTGTTGATTTAGGTATTTTCTCCCCTCTCCCACACAGCTTGCATGACCGGCATCGCTTGCTGTACTTGACCTTTGTTGTACAGCTGTGTCGAGAAGTGTTGCGACATCTCCAGATCACAGCAATTAAGCAGTTGTGAAAACTGTTGCTGTAACTGCGAGGACGAATAACCAAAAAAATAGGAAAATAAGATGCCAGTAGGAGGAACTGAAATTTTGTTTTCAGCAGTCTCAGTTCAACCAAATTACAAAGACAAGTCCTCCGCACAATGGAGGTTAATGGAATTTCATTTTGTAGTCCTCACAGCAATCAAATCTCAACACTGGGAGGGACAAGGGAGTCAATATTGGATAAATCTGCAAAAGTCTAGATTACGTTCAGTGCCTACCTTTCAACATGATCCAGTATATTTGTGTAATCGGTTTTTATTCTGTTACATTATTTTGTGCCTCTTCCAAACAAAGGAAAATTTCATAGTTTTGTTTGTCTACCACCTCTGATAAGGGCACAAGGTTTGGCAGTGTTTCATCTCATACTGTGTGTAATATTGAGTCACATTAATATGCCTATTTAATAGTATCTCAGAATTAAAATGAGTATCTGTAATACCATGATCCTCATGCACCGAAAGTCTGTCGTGCTTATCTAACATTTACTGGTTAAATTCAGCTTGCTATTTAGAAGAACCACAGTGTTATTAAAGTTTGTTTGCAGTAGCTGCAATATGTTTAAATGTGGAAGAAGGATTAAAGCTGTATTACATGTGTGATTTCTGCTATTTTCCCATGCTTTATATTGTTTGTAGCTGGGGTGGTGTATAAATATTTCAAGTTAAATATACTTTCCTACATTATCGCACTCAATTAGAGACTGTCATCAAGTGAAGCACAAGGGGTTAACAGGTGTAATGAAATTGTGTATTAATGGGAAGGTTAATTTGTTTTGTTTTTAGTCCAAGCGCTTATGGTGTGTTCACAGCATGTTTTGGAGCCACAGTGTCAGAAATAAAGCCTCATTCAGCTGGGGATGTTACACACACTTTCGGCAATATCTGTCCACTGCAAGTAAGGTATGTTTAAGATTAGGAAAAAGCCATGCATGGGCTGACACCCCAGTATATTGCTGAACTTCTCTGCCCCTACTCCAGATCCCGACCTCTTAGATCTTTAGAAAAAAGTCTTTTAACTGTCCCGTGATCGAGGCTGATAGGTGAAGGAGATCATGCCTTTGCGGTTGCTGCTCCAGAGCTTTGGAGTAGCTTTCCACTCTCAATCCAATGCTCCCTCTTCATTGACACTTTTAAGACAAATCTTAAAACGTACATGTTTTCAATGGGCTTTGGTTGTTCTCAGTGTAATATGTTAGTATTTTGTAATATTTTTCTTACATGTAATTGTTGTTGTGTAATTGTTATTCTGTTTTATATTTGTGTACATATTATACTGCTATGTGTCATTCTTTTGATTTGTACAGCACTTTGGTCAACTTTTGAATGTGCTATATAAACAAACTTGATTTGATTTAAAAAAATATCTTTGGCAAATAAACTATGGTGAAGGTGAAGTTGAGTTAAGGCAACACCAACACTTGGTTGAGGTTCGAGGAAGATTACTAATAAAAGGTCTGTGGCAGGATGCAAACTCTGATCCCCAGCATGGGTCTAATGTGTAATTCTCTGCACACCTGTTGACTACCCAGATCCTCTAAGATCTACTCCACCACATAAAGGGCACCCTACTTCCTGCACTGGCACTAAATGATGGTGGTGAACGTACATTCTTAGCTCTGGATTTGCCACATGTCGAATGAATTAACTGGGGATACAGTAGGCTGAAAATGTACATTATAATAACATTTTTTTCTTATGTAAGATCCAATTAAAACTGTTCAAATTGTTGCAAAGTCATAGGTGTATAATTCGGGATGCATTGTACATGTCAATCTTTAGAACATGTGTGTTTGTCCCGTCAAATAAAAACATTAAAGTAGCAGAGGACTTTTAGTTTGACAAAATTAAAGATATTAACACCATAAATTGATGCAGAAAGTGCAAGTAAATTCACCATAATGCAGGAAATTAAGTGTTTGATGCCCTGCCCCATTTTGTACTTGTACACTTCAGTGTTAGAACAAACTTGCGTCCTTGTCCATTGTGTTTGGGTGAAAGCAGGAAATCTCGAAGTCAGAAAAACTTTGCAAATAAAACTAAATTGCTGTAAACTACCAGGGATAAGTAGGAAGATGTGTTTTCTTGTCATTTGCGTGACCTGACCCCTAAGGCTATGCTATTTCTGTAAAGACCAGAATCAGCAGGAAAGCTGGCTTCCGCCTCCATCCTGTGCGGAGACCTGCTGGCTTTGACTAAAACTAACTTTGCATGCCAACTCCTGATACGAGACTGTCAAAAAGTGTCATAACATACTCTATGTGTATTGTCTGTTTTGCCTTTGTATCTGTGGGTTAACAACTGTTGGTCGGCGTTTTCAAAAGGACGCCTTTATAAGCTCAGTTCGCAAAGCTTGTTAGAGGAATATCTGCACCTTTATGATCAATCAAACAGTTTCTAATGCCTCATTCCCTCTGCTGCCTTTGACTGTTTTTCACCATGGTCCCCGTTGTTCTTGTTCTCTGATTTTTCTGTCACCGCTGGTTCCAGCTTCCATAGGTTAAAGTTACCTCTTTAATCTTCATGTGCCCCCAACTGGCACAGAGTGTAAACAAATGAACAATATAATGCAGCAGGAAGTATACACAAATTTATATGCAGAGCCGTGTTTTGCTGTGTTTCTATTTCAAGCGAGTTCGACTTCGTTGTTAGTGTACCACCCACATGACTCAGGGTGGTCACATTTGGTTGCAGCAATTTACACAGTTTAAGTTGTAATGGCTTTTCCACATCTTTCTCAGAAACAGCTACGACACCTCTGTAACTACTTTGGGGATACACTGCGCGACCACAGCTCTGACACCATTAGCATACATTGTACTGTCAATTTAAAGGTAATGTTTGCAGCTTATTCTAATGGGAATGAGCCAATTTGTTTGTGGAGTGGAATGAGAATATGAGGACAGAGGAAACATGCGGATACGGTGTCGTGTGGAGCAACGTTATATTGTATATGCCAAATCTTCCCATGCAGTCTCACATAATGTCATCTCTGTCATGCTCCAGATCAGAGCACCAGATCTTGCAGCACAACATCAAAGGATTCCTCACGCCAAGCAAACCAGAGTCCAACAGACTGACAGACTCGCACATATTCACAGGAGCCTATTGCATCTGTACGGCTGTGCAGCACACTGCGTCTGTACTTTAGCAAATATGATCACATCACACCTTAGCTTATCTCTCCTGCACACTTCTCACCTCAGATGTATATGTCACTGCTTCAGCTGTCTGTGTACATTTAGAACATCATTTAACACACACAATGTAAATTCACAGACGTTATGCTGAATAATTAATGCAATTCACAGCAGTGGAGGATATATGCAGATTGGTGTTTAAATAGACATACCATAATTTAAAAATATTTACAAGCTATAGTGATGCATTTACAATTTTATTAGTGTTAATAGTCAATAGTATCAAAATTAATACCACTCATTATGTGCCCAGTGCTAAATTATTATACATTATATTACTGGATTTTTACTGATGGGTGTATGGGTATTTAGCTTTTTTATGTTGTAGCTGTACTTCTTTTTTATTCTTAATTTCCTGTATAACTTATAACTTATGTTATATATGCAAATTATAGGTTTATAAAAGTTTGAATGTAGTGAAGGAAAAAGCAGGAAATTACATTATTAGCTACCTTAAATTCAGAGGGATGTGTAAAGTAGCGTACAAATAAAATACACAAGTACAAGCACCTTCAGTATCTTAGCTAATGCATAGTACTTTAGCATTTGTACTAAGTTACTCCCCAGCAGGCCACCAACATTCTTACATGTTGATATTTGGTCGAATTTTGGTTGTGATGTAAATAAGTATTTATTCATTTATGGGTATGTGGGTGTACACACATGTATATACTGGAAGACTTATGTATATTCATATTTTCTTTAACTCATATTTTTCAAATATGAAATGATAGCAGGACAAGTTGATTAACATATGTTTGCACTATGAATATTTTAAATTAATCTGTATAATAATCTGTAATATAAATCATATATTTAGAGTGGTTTATACTTGTAAGTCACACATGATTAGTAATTTATATTATCTACTAAGACAGGTTTTGTAAGGAAGATGCTGGGAATTAATATTATGTACATGGGTTAATGGGGTAATAACTGTATACTTAGAAAAGTCTAGGTACAGATCTATCTATATGAGGAAGCTGTCTGTTTCATTTCACTCAGTGACTTATGGAGAAGGGTTGGGATTTAATAAGTTTATAGGCTACTTACTCCCACTCCTTTTCTTTTCATTATGCTTTTAATTATTTGTATATATTTGTTTGTATGTTCATGTCTCTTTTTGTTCGAAATAAATAACAAATATCAAATACATATATACATGTATCAAAGTGGCCAAAATTCAAAGTCAGGACAACGTCTTATGCCAACGTCAATTTGACGTAGACTACTGACAACAGATGATGTTGATATTTGGTTGGTTTTAACTTGTGTTGTTAAGTAACCAAATCCAACATCTTTCTTAAGTCGCAAGCCAACGTCATCTTGACGTAGAATAACAACATTTGCATAAGTTATGGAGAACAAAACCCAAAGTCTCTACGTTGTAATGTTAATGTTCAAGCAACAAAACATTTTAATGTTGTTAGACATCTAAAATATCTTCAACCTGATTTTCATTCCAACCAAAATTTAAGGACCGACTGTAGCAAGAGTTCATCTTTCTGATGTTCCCACCACTGCATTTTGATGTGTCTCATGGTGAGCTAGCTCTGTGTATTGTTTGAAAAATGTTTCTGTTGTTTTTTTTTGTACCTTACTTTGAAAAGTAAAAATGTGATTCACTTCAGCATTCCTTTCTCATTTAACAAGATACCAGAGTTCTCAAATGTTCACTGTCGTCCAAACGCCTGCAGTTGTACAGGATCTTTGCCTGAAGGAATGCACTAAATAGCTTATTTTTAAATTTAAATCAGGAAATCTCACATCTAAGAATAAATACCGACATTATTAATCTGACAAGACTCACCAGTACTTGCCAGTTTTCAATACTAAGTGCTACATACATATTTCAGTCATTTTTGAACATGCGTTGATGTCTGATGCCTCCACCCAGTAGTGGGCTACCATGCACTGTAGGATGTCTGATGTTGGTCTCACACTGTATCCTCCCACTGTCCAGAGACATACCATCAAAACTATGACTCTGACTCAACAAATGCTACTGCTGCTAGCACCAACAAAAATCCAGCTGCTATTACTTCTACTAATAACAATAATAAAATGTGAATGTAGGGTGATGCACAGCGGTCCTTGCCGGAGGAGGCGATGAACGCAGAGGAGATGATGATCATGGAGGAAATAAAGAGAGAGAGTCGGCTAATCTATGGCACAACACTTGCTGACACCTCGTAAGATTATAGACGCCTCTCAGTCTAAATCAGTCCTCTATCTGCATGCTTAGCGCCATTAGTTGCTTTGTGGGGTACTACCCTCAGGGGTGCATTGCCCACACAACGGTAGAGTGCCAAGCTGCAGAGCATGCACACACACACACACGTGCATGAACTTTCTCACTCACACAGTCACGCTGAGAGAGATAGAGATGAATCGCATATGATGATTAACAAGAAAAATTCAGGGAAATCTTTGCAGAAAGAGTCTGAACGAAAAATTCCCCAGCAGGAGTTCCCTTTCTTTCACATTTAAATGCAGTACTATTATGTCTCAACCATACTGCTAATACAGCAGCACAGACTGATGGGAGTTTTGGTGACCAGAAAAATGGCATTTGAGGGATTTTTTTGCCTAAGCACACTGGTGAGAGTGTGTTTTTTCTGGGAGGATCAGGGCTATGCATAGGGTATTGTTTGTTTTGGGCAGAGAGGAGACTGCTACTGGAATGCCAGAGTAAATACCCGGTTTTGTCAGTTCTCTGTGCTGCTGTTTGGGATCCAGAGCAACCGCAGGATCAGCATCAGAGAACATTTTCATCACTCGGCTTACAGACCTACTGAACTGCAGCTCTGCATCCTCTTCCTAGCCTTACTGCTCTTAGCTGTGAGCCAGCTTTACTCCTTGAAATAAAAAATGGCCCCACAACTGCTCCTCACATTCGATTTGTGTGTGTGGTTGAAGGAAGCACAGTTCATTGGCAACTTCAGCTTGGGATTTTTGCTTTTTTGTTGCAATATGAGAAAATTAATAAAACTGTTTTTTGCAGCTTGGTGTTGAGAGCAATAAAATAAAAATGACAAGAGGATGTTTTCAAGTCTAAAAACACTCCAATATACTTCACCTTTCAAAAATGATGAGTTTAAATTCACACCTTCCCACTCTGTTTTGTATTTAAGAGGTGCAGGGTTCTATAGTTGATATTTTAAAATTAACTTACCAGAGTCAATTTCAACACTGCGAAATACCTCACATACAACCTGGCAATAACACAGGCCTGTATAATGAGGTAAAATAAAGGCTAAATGAATCCAAATCAGAGGAGCCATGGGACTGGGGGAATGTGCACTGTGAACAATTAGCTAGCTCATCCAGCATACGAATCAGCTCCTGGCACATTACGCACATACTGTAAAGCTCATTACTGCTGCAAAACACACAATCAGTCGATCAAATTCAGTGACAGAGCAGCGAGCGAGCTCTGTCAGGATCCGCCTGTCATTCAACTCTTTAACCCGCTGCTGCACCCTAATCACCCGGCGCAGACACAACAACAGCCTCATGTTGTGTTTTAACAAGTCATGCTTCGTTATGTGCGGGACTTTTCCCAGACTTTTTCGCACTTTGATGGATGCTGACTGTTGTGATGCTTTCATCTCCTCCCTCTAAATAAAAAAAAATGAAAAAGAAAGAATCCTTGAACGCAAACACCCATGGTTAAACATAAAAGGGCTGAGATATTTTAAAACTGACATCACTTCAAAGGGAGTGAACACATTCAAAGGGTATCACAGGAAAGAGATTCAAAAGCCTGCTAGTCACCTGTAATCCACTGCTAATACTTGGTCCCCACAACTGCGTATTAACATTCACACCATTCACACACGCCCTGGTTGCATATACAGATACACAGCAGCAACGAGTGATTCATTAATATTCCACTGGACGCCAAAAAAATGTACAGCCATGAGAATGTCTCATAGATATTTTGTAGTTGTACCTACTTTGTCTGTATTGATTCAGCATGCCAAGAAGAAGGATCTACTACACATATACACGGATTATCTCGTGAATATATCAATGTCATTACAGATCAGCGGCTGTTTCATAGTGACAACTATCCTGTGCGTCTCTTTTCTTCTCTGTGTCTCATTCTTTCATCACTTCAGCTCTTTGTCTCTGCCTCCACATTCTTTGAATTTGTTGCCTCAGTCAGTTGTGTTGAAAGGTGCAGCTTTAAAAAGAGAAACTACCTCACTTCTAAATAAACCAAGGAAGGAACTGTACCTTCAAAGGTCTGTTGTTGGTTTGTTGTTTTTTGGGTTGTTGTTTTTTTTACAGAGGAAGAGAAGTTAAAAGTTTTTTAAAAGTTTAAGAGAAAAAGCATTAAATCTTTGACGCAGCACAAACAAGCATTAAATAGAACGCTTTGTGATCACAGTGAGCCTTTTGAAAGTAAGTATCTCATGATATATGGCAAATTATGGGTATCACATTCTAACAGGCTTTTTATACCAGCTGTAAATACTTCAGAAATGGTTAATGAGTCATTTACTTATTTCTTTTCTTGGATCAGATAACCATTAAAGGAATACTTTCAATCAGCTTTCTAATGCATGCTCATGGTAAACTCCCCTCCATCTTACCAGCCCAGATCTCCTCAGGGCTGTTGCACGAACTACAGGTTGTACTACAGACGCATCTTTGTACGCCCACCACCACGGACACAAAGAATGTAGAAACAACACATTCTCACTCCAACCTCATCACATATTGACGTTTGGTCATGGACTTTCCACATCAACATATGATGTGCAAGGTGTCCTGGGTTCATTTGTTGTTCTGGGATGCCGTGTCAATGTCAGCCTGTTACATGCATTGTCTGTTTTCAAAACACACAGTGGTTGTTGGACCTATCTACCAAACCTTCCTGCCTGCCCCTCTCGGACTTTTGCCACTTTAACTTTCTTTGTTGCATTATGTGCATCTCTGTCTGTGGTGTAAAACTGTGGAATAAACTAGATGAGGACACAAAAATGTGCATTAACTTAAAACAATTTAAACACAACTACAAACAATCACTCTTGGTCAGCTATAAAGAACTGGACTGCTAATTTTTTGGAAAGGATTTTAGTTAGCATTGTATGTTTATAAGCAGGGCTCTATTTCATATTAAAGACTAAATGTTTTAAATTTTTTAAGATTTTACAGATTTATCGATTATGTATGTGCTTATATGACAATGTAAGGGGGGGCTGAACATGATAAGCTTTGCTTCCTTCAGCCCCTTCTCGAACTTGCACGTTATCACAGTGTGCCATTTTTTTTTCTATTACATATACTGCCTGTTTTTATGATTGTGCTTGTTTGAGACAAATAAAAATCAAATCAAATCAAATCAATTGTTGTCCAGCTGCATTTCCACTTGACGCCCCTGGTGCCGTTAAACAATAAAGGCCCGAACATACTCGTGCGTACTATAAGCGGAGCGGACTCCACGAGGAATGTCCACAGTCATTCGGGCTTTCATAGTCGAGCGCACTTCCGCATTGTAGTTTCCTGTAAAAATGTCTGTGAAAAATCCCCGCGATGTGAAAAATACATGCCAAGCAGTCACTGGTGCGCGGAGCGGAGTCCATGCGGTCGTAAAATCTGAGCTTTGCGTGCACAGGGCTTGCGGACGTCCGCTTTGAGTCCCCGCGGACCTCCGCGGAGTCCGTTCCGCGTACGTTCCGCCCGAGTATGTTCGGGCCTTTAACAGGACAACAGGACAAAAGACAACTTTTTTTGTCGTTTTCCAATGCCAGAAGTCACTAACCAAGCACTGGTTTTTGATGACTTCGGAGTGAGACTGGGTTGACAGTAGCAAAACAAGAAAGACAACCCTCCCTCTTCTCTTTCTTAAACACCAATCAGAATGTAAAACTAGGCAGTGCTGATCAAATATAAACTCAGATTCTGTTACTGTATTTTCTATTTCTCAATTGAAATGTATTTTAGCGTACTGTTAGCGTACTGTTAGGCTTAAACGAGAATTTGTAAAAGGCAGTGGGCGCCATACTGTTTCCTGTATTGTAAAATACTGAAATCACATAGTAAAACTGAGCAGTGCTGATAAAACATGAACCAAAATTCTGTAACTGTGTCGCCTATTTCTCACCTCAAATGTTTTCAATGATATATTTTAGCTCACTGTTTAACTATAATTTGAGATTGCTTGTTACCAGCTGGTGCCAGTGTCAAAGCGGTCATGTCACCCACCAGTGGGAGTACGTCCTGGTGGTTGTAGGTTTTCTACCTCTTGAGCAAAAGCCAAATGCCACAACCCTTATTCTCTGTTTTGTCATTTAGAACCAATTTCAAATGTATTTGTGTCTTTCTACTGCATAGATAGCCCAATTCTATGAAAAGACCACCTCTCCTGCAGTGAAACACTTCTTTAATAAGAACAAATTATGGGTAACCAAGTTGTCAAAAATCCCTTTCACTTGTGTCAATCCTCTCTATTTGGTAATACTGCAGTAACAAATGTTAGTCATTCATCACTAAAGTCTGATTGGCTTTCATTAAACCATCTAGTCCTGGTTTGTAAATGTTAATAAAAGTAAAAGTTAATAATAAATGTCTTTCAATCAGGTCATCTTATATGATTGGATTGCTATTTGGAGCGAGGTATAGCGAATGGTCAGTTGCTTGTAACTAGCTATAAATCTCAAAGATCTAGTGTGAAGGCTTTTGTGGCATCTGGAGGTGAGGACAGAGAACTGTAACTTCTCCTGTGTGCCAAATGTGTAGGAGAACTACAAAGGCAGATGTGAAAAGATGAAAATGTGAAAACGTGAATGGCCCTATCTAGTACCAAGCATGTCAAGCAAGGCTCTGTGGAAGAGGACCTGTTCCGTATGTAGATATAAACAGCTCACTCTAAGAAAACAAAAGCACACCAATTATTTTCAGGTGATTACATACTAATGCCAATAGATGCCCTTCAATCCCACACACTTGACTTTTCAATAAATTACTTAAATGTTAATAAAGTCATTAATTAAAACTTCTAAACTTTCGTAGGAGGATGACTTTTTAGAAAGTGGTATTATGTTTGTGACACTTTGAATCAACACCAAAGAAACACTAGCACTATTGTTCTGTAAAGTAATCTCAAGCATCAGGCACAGTAAAAGTGTAAACAATGTATAACAGAAGGAGGCTGTGAACATCAGCCAGTATACCCTCAGTACAGTCACAGTGAAAAAGAGAATCACACATTTTGGCAGAACACTCATAAGCTCTTAAGGGAAAAATGAGCTTCATCTTTAAGCTGCTCAAATTTCCATTTCCATTTGATTGCTCTCTCAAACTGCTGCGTATTAGTTTGGCACAGCGGGCAGATAGAGTCCACTCCATAAAACAAATCTTTAAACCATTTTGTTTCTGGGCGTCTTCACTTCGACCCAAAAAATCTGCAGATTGTGCGAGTAGACAAGCAAAGGAAATTAAAAAATAACGACAAGACAAGTTTCTCTGTGGACCAGATACAGAAGGAGAATATTTCCACGTTAGGACACTATAAAGTAAAACATTTTTACTTGTTACTGTTTTTTCTTCTACAAAGCCTCTAAAACGCCCTCAGGCTGCAAACAGATTGGTACTCTGCACCAAAATGTAATGCCTTTTTTCTTTAACCTGAGATTTCAGGATGCAGAGATGACCCTAACATCTCTTTAAACTTTGATTCAAAAGGAATGAGGCATGATACTAATGCAAAATCTCATCCAAATATTTCGGTGCTGTCTCTGTTTTAAGCAAATTGTTGATGGATCAAAAGTGACGAATGAGAATAGTGTCTGAAAAATCACACGGGCTAAAAGGGACCACGCTGCAGGTGAGGCTGATAATGATGTATGTCTTTGTAGGATAAAAAATAAATAAAGCTGAAAACCGCTAATCTCTCCACTCTGATTATTGCTGTCACTTTAGATTTATCCATTGTATGTGTGCAGATTTGGCAGTCAATTTCATAGCTTTAAACACAATCTCCCTGGGAAATGCTAAGGTCAAGAGGGATCCATAAATAATCCCTAAGTCTGTGACTCTTCCACTAAGCGTTATTCAAAGAGGATCGATAGGATGTTGTGATTCAAACACAAAAACCTATTCTTTTGCTTATCAGCAAAGCTCTCTCCCAGCACTTTCTGGTGATCAATTATTAAAATCAACTTCACATGGCCCGTACGTGTCACCAAAATGGGGAAGTCAGATTTATTCTATAGGCTAACCCTTTTGAGAGGTAATTTTTCATCTGAGTGGCCTTTAGCATTTCTTATTAAAATACATTATTGTTCTTGTAGATTTATTTATTCAATGTGATAGCTCATTAGTCAGATTAATGTAATGTACTCTCTTCTCACTAGAAATGGTTTGCCTGCAAAGAAGGTCCATCTTGCCGTATAAATAAATGACACGAGGTAAAGTTCAAGTCTTCTGCTTTTTGCCGAAACACTGACTTTCATTATGTATCTATTTTTAAGGACGGGGTGATGCTAAATTTAACTTTCAGTACTTCAGTTGTACAGAAGACCAACTCTTAACTTTAGAATTCATTATTTACTTAAGTATAAAAAGCAAGCAGCATTTCTAATGGTATCGATTTGGAGCTTATTTAAGATAAGGCAATATATTTTATAAACTGCTGGGAATTTAAGTTTACTGTTTAACATTATATTCATCTTAATATAATTCTTACTGCAAAGTTCATTTATTGGAATAATAACTCCTTTTTTTACCTCTGTAAGTAACACACACATTTGAAATACTTAAGTAAAGTACAAATACCTGAGAAGCGTACCTAAGTACACTACTTTGGTAAATGCACTTATTTACTTTGAGGCTGCACACAGTAGAGGTTTGAGAATTGATTAATTCATTTTCTGTAACTGCTTATCCTCTGTTAGGGGTCGCAGGGGGCTCAAGCCGATCCCATCTGACATAGGGAGAGAGGCAGGGCACACGCTGGACAGGTCGCCAAATTGAGCCGGTCTCACTCCAACGTCATCGAAATCCAGCACTTGGGCAGTGACTTGCAGCATCAGAAATCAACGAAAAAAGGTGTCCAGTTGGCGTTATAGTTAAATGGTGCGCGGCAGCACCAGGGGAAAAGTGGCGGGACAAGGACAAAAGTTAAGGCAGGGAAAGACTGAGGCAGGCGGACTTTACTTTTTTCCTAAACCTAACCACGTACTTTTGTCGCCTAAACCTCACCACGTGCGTTGTACCAATGTAGTTCATTTCTTTTGAAAGAGACTGTATGTAAACATTAAATTTCCTGTGAAAACAGAAGTATATTTTGAGTGATGACAATGCATGTAACAGGCAGAACTTGACATGGCATCCCAGAATGTCAACCAACACACTCAGGGTACCTTGCACTTCGTATGTAGACGTGGAAGTTCCATGACCAAATGTTGATATGTGACGAGAACGGAGTGAGAATGTGTGCCAAATCATCACACATCGACACATGAAGACAGACATCACGCTCACACATCTATAGGCAATTTAGCCAGCCAGCCACCAGTTAACCTGCAGGTCTTTGGACTGTGGGAGGAAGCAGGAGAACCCAGAGAAACCCCACACTGGCACATGTTAAAGCCACAGTGGGTTACTTATCTGCTAAAACTGTTACTTTATCCTGACACTAGTACATGAGACAGATCATCTGTGAAAAACAACAGGTTCCTCTGGGTCCTCAAAGTGCTCCTGATGGCATTTGAACAAAAGCAACCAATCAGAGCCAGGAGGAGTCCCTAACACAGCTGTCAGGTGACAAGTAAACAGAAGAAGGCTGACATGGAAAAAGCTTGCTTTCACTTTCACTTTCACAGAAGAAGAACAGCAGTCTGTGCCAAGTGTGCACAAGCAGTGACTGACACTGTGACTGTGACTGTCCTCCTGGCTCTGATTGGTTGTTTTCTTCAGGTATGATGGATTCTTGCAAATGCCATTAGGAGCACTAGGAGGAACTATCACATTCTCACTCCAACCTCGTCATGTATTGACGTTTGGTGATGGACTTTCCACGTCCAGATTCGACGTGCAAGGTATCCTGGGTGCGTTGGTTGATGTTCTGGGACGCCATGTCAACTTCTGCCTGTTACATGCACTGTCTTCTTTCAAAATACACTTCTGTTTTCTCAGGAAAGTTACTGTTTCTTTCAAAATATATGGCCTATGTCTCTACAACATCACAAATGGACTTTTTTTTTTCCTTCAACAACATCATGCCGATGTCAAAGGACGTCTTTTCTCATTGGTGTGTGACGCCGCAAGTCACTGCTCAAGCGCCGGGTTTCAATGACTTTGGAGTGAGACCGAGTTGGAGGAACTTGAATATCTGTCTCTTGTACTACTGTCAGGATTAAGTGACAGATTCATTAAATATGACAAAGGTTTTTTTTTCTTCTTTTTCTTTGTTTAAATAAAAGCTTCCTACTGTATAAGCAGGTATAAGGTTTAATGTTTTCCATATTCACCATCCAAACTTGCATTTGCTAAATACTGTAGTTCTAAACACAGCTGAGGCCGATGCAGATGGTGGTAACAAACCAGAGTATTGTGCAAATACAAGTTGTGATCTGATGATGGAATAAAAAGTCATGGGATCACCAATGTTACAATTCATCCTCAGGGGAGCATGAATGTCTGTACCAAATTTAACAGCAATCTTTCTATTGCTTGATTGTCATCAAGCCTTTTAAGTAAAAATCACAAATATTAACATCATGGAGTGCTAGAGGAAAAGACAGGGGATCACCACACTCAGTTGAATTCATCATAACTGTATAAAATATTACAGCAATCCATCAGATAGTTGTTGAGACATTTCATTCGGACCAAAGTGGTGGACAGATAAAGCAACAGACCAACACAGCCATCCATAGAGATCCGAGTCACTAGCTGCTAATGGATTTTGATAGTAGCGCAGATTCCTGGTTTTGATGCCAAAAAGAAAAAAATAACAAAACATTTTTTAAATCGCTTCAAAAATTCAACTCCATCATGATCATTATTTCTTCATCATGTTTTTCTAACAACACTAACATGAGAGACAGATGAAGCCTTGACAAACTTCTGCATCACTGTGCCTCCATCACTAAATACAATCATATTTTGAATGAGTCATCATCTCCTCTGTATTACTCTCATAATACATTTTTCCGACAAATACACTGTTATTCACAAGCGTTAAACACTGATGCCATTTTGCCCTCAGAGGATTATTCCTTTAAATACACATGCACACTGTTACTCTGATCTCAATGCCGCTGTGCAAAGTCTGTATCACCTCAATTATCACAGAGGATGGAGTGTTATTATTTTCCTGGAAGGCATAACTTTAATTGAAGGTAAAAAGAAACTTGTTAAACTGAAATTGCTAATTCATATATACGCACCAATAATTCAAGGAAACTTATTCATTTGAGATTTCACAACTTGGTGTAGAAACAAGACCTGTGTTTAATAACTTTAAAAACCAAATCAGTTATTAATGTTTATTGCTATTTGCTTCAAGCGGTAGCAACGCTTAAGCTTCTGCTTGTAATCGCTGACAGAAAAGATAGATCAGGTATTCTTTGGGAGCAATCTGGCGGCCATTCAAAGCCAGCGCTGTACCTGAGTGTAGTCACCAACAACAAAAAAAGAAAAAAGAACACCAAAAAATAAATCTCTTGGCCTGAAGTGAGGAGTTAAAACTGCACATGTTGCAGTGTGTAGGAGTCTGGGGAACACTTGGATTCATGAAAATGTTTATGTAGAGAAATAAAAAAACCTGTTAAAGTTCATGTTCATTGTCGGGCTTCTGAAACGATGCACCAGATGTGCACAAGTTTTTATCTACAGATGCCTGGTTTCACACAGCAGTAATCCGAACCCACCAAAAGTGTTGAACAACAACTGTGGTTGAGGGTTTGGCATCTTATAATTTATGGTAATATTTAATTTTTTGAGAAATATCTAACAGAAACATTGTGAAATGGCAGTAAGTTTGCTGAAAAAAATGGTAAGGATAAGTTTTGGTAAGATATATATCATGATTAAGGGCAGTTATTGACTGTACATCCACCGCATTATAACTATGAAGGCTTCCAAAGATGACTTAAATATACTGATAATACAGAAATTTGAAACACCAATAGTTTTGGAAGGAAACCAAATGCCACCTGGTATATATTTTATCAATGTAAAAATAACCATCTACAAAATTACAGAATGGTTTTTCTTTGTTTTCCCTACAGTGTCCACAAATAACTTTATTATTGTCGTTTTAAGGCAACTATAAAGCACTTGTTTAAGGCTGGGGGAAGATTATTTCCTAGGTTAAGTACTTAAGAAGACGGGACATATTTGCTTTGTTAATATTTAACCAAAACCAACATCTCTCCCTAACCTTCAAAGACCATACCACTGGTTTTTGCATGTTTAGCCACTATACTCCATTTACTTTCCATCCCAGTGAGCCGTTTTGCAAAAACTTGCTGCTGTGCTTGATGATTTAAATAGATTTTACTACCGTTCCAGTCAGCCATTGATTTCCCTTAAATGTAAAACTGTTACATAATTCTTCTGAGGTAACAGGCAGAGCAGACTTTTCATAGTAAAACATTACCACACAATGATAATGCAGCTTTGACAAAAACTAAAGCACTGTGTGATAGATGGATATAACTCAAGTAAGTTTTAGGAGTCTGTTCATCGATTTTCATACCACGCAGATATGAATGGAAATCAATGGAAGTGTATGAGAAAACATTCTTAAAATGTAAAGTTGCAATAGTGTTAAGTTCAGATGAAACTTGGATACACACACGTGCATTTACATGGAGCCATGTATTCCTTTTGCATTCGGGCTGGAAGCCCTACCTGAATAGAAATGCTCCTTATAAACACCTCAACTCAAATGAAAACAGCCAACCCGAACGAAAATCTAAACGGGTGCACAGGGGTGGAATATTCCTTTTCAGAACCCGAATGGAAGATTCCAGCCATTCCGTTCTTTCTGCGCATGCTCGTTTCCTTGCCCTTCTGGCACGATGACGTAGACAGCGTGCATAGCAACAGGCTGCATAGCAACGGGCTGAGATAGAGCAGTCGGACTCGTTGCACTCACCGGTCTCCATTCGCCACAGCACGGTCCTCTCTTCTCCGATCTTCTACCTCCCTTAACCTCCTCAACAAACGAAACATTAGCAGAAGAAGGTTGTTGTCGTACTGCTGCTTCAAGAATATAAGCAAAACAAGCCCGAAAAAGGCACTAAGAACGGCGTCTTCGAACATCTTGTTATCCGGAGCGAGGACTACAGTGTTTTCTTCCGGTATACGTAACATCAGCCCGCCCCCTACCCAATCAGAAACCTTCCCTGCCCCAAACCTTGCGCAGACCCAAATAAAGGCGATTAAACTGATCTCCCATGTAAACCCTCATTCGGAATGAATATTTCCCATGTAAACTACCTGGAAAAACTTCCGAATTCCGAATGATTTCATTTAAGCAATATCACACGAGAGGGAGTGATGTTGTACTGTGATATCGTCACGGCTGTGATTTGGTCGTAGGTACGAGGCCGCAGGCCGAGTGCCGAAGACAAAATAGATTATTTAAAAGTATTTTATTTTCCTCCGCCAACAAAAACAGTCCCTGCCCCAACCCCCCGCATTCAACGCTCACTGTAGCCATGGCAACACAGCAAACATAGCAGGCAAGCTTATACGCTACTTCGTATTCACAAACCTAGATGTTGGCACAGCCCCAGCGGATTCAGCTTCCCTTCTCCCTCATCCTCATCTGATGACCACTCGTAATTCAGTTCAAAACTGATATTTTTAAGAAATCCATGTTTTCTCTGAAGTAGGCCAGACTCGTTAATGTCACTTGAGCGCAGCGGCAGTTAGAATGTTGCCATGGCAACGCGTCAGCATTGATGAGCTGTTTGACGTGGAGTAATACATTCAGAGAGTAAACAAACCGTGATGTTGTACTCCAATATCGTCACGTTTTGAATGTCTCCTGGCCAATCAAATTGCTTCAAATTGCTTGGCCAGAACTAACTGTTGTATAATCAGATTTATTTCTGAATGAGAAGCCATCATGTAACCGCACCCTATAGACCTCTATTAATAAAACGGTGTAAAATCAGCTTCGTACTAATGACGCAAATGCATGTGTATGTGTTGTTCATACTTAAAGCCTTTGGGAGTCAATGTATTTTGGGTTTATCCTTTTGGACTAAAATGATAAAGATCTGAATAAGTGGAGAAAAATAATTTCTCACATCTTCCAAACATATTGCTGGGCAAAAATAAACCACATGATATTTTTATATAACTTTTGTTTCTGCTATTCCCAACAAATTCCTAGATTCAACACTATATCCGCCTCGCTCCGACTCTCAAAAGCAGAAACTGCATTGCACATCAAAGCATTTAAATTGCCTCTCTTACTCTTGTGCAAAGTAGGACACACCTTCACTCTGGGGAAACACTGCCCATCTCTACGGCTATTTGAGGAACTACTTACTCCCAAAGGTCTGATTTCTAAAGTCAACAGTATTTGTATAAAACGTAGCACTGACTCATCTCCACTCTAAATGCCAACCTCCACTCAAGAAAAAAAAAGGGTAAGATGATGTCTTTTTCTTTTTACTATGTCAGAAAAAAAGACAGCGATTACAGATAAACACTGTTTACAAAATGTTCTAATACTGGCTGTTTGAGATGATGTGAATCCAGTGTTTGATCACAGTCCTAAGGCAATTTTTCAAATCTATCTGCACTACAAAACAGTCTGATGGAAAACGCATTTGCTGTGCTCTGATTACAGATTATTACAACCCAATGAACAAACATTTGTCTTGTCAACATCTCCAGTATGAACTACTTCCTCATGATTGTGATGCTATTTGAATTTCACCACATGCTATTTTTCATGTCAAAAAGTCACTCTCACGTGTATTACTCATCAAATGTGAGAGGAGCTGCTCACAGGGCGTCCTGCTGACCGCAGGGTCTAAGGCAGACACCATTTAACCACAACATCCTGGGTTTATAAATGCCGGCTGAGGACCATTTCTGCATGTCATCCCCTTCTCTCTCTCCCTCTCTCTCTCTCTCTGTCCATTCTTTCCGCATTTGTCCTTTCGTCCTCCACCACTACCTTCATCCTCCACCTCCTGCTGGTCAGTAAATGCAAGAAATGCCCCTACAAAAAAAAAAAAAAAATTGATTTAACCTGACTTTAGTTCTGTGTCAGGCTGCAACTATTGTGACCTGTAAGGAGCAGCCACAATATATGATATTTCTGTCTTGAGATAGACAGTATATTATTAATCTTGAGAGTTAAGGGGAGACACCCCAGGTACATAGGGTAAAACTTTTAACTAATAAAAATCACCATGCAACTCCTCCAGTTAAATAGTAAGACAATGATTTTTTTAATATATTACATGTTTTCTGGAATGTTATGTTAAAATATGCAAATGAGGCATTGTCTAATTAAAAATATTTTTATTTGCATAGATTTCCAGAACATTAATCTGAATATTGAATGAAGCTAAGTTCAAAATTTTTGTTTCACTTTTTTCATCATATCAAAGTTAACGGTTTTTAAAGTTAGAATTTTGGAAAACTCTTTTTATCACTTCATATATCAAAAAATAAAGTCAACAGCCATGAAAAAAATCAATATCCGCCATGTTTTTAGGAATAAAATGTAATATAAATCAAGCTATGAATGATATATGAATAAACTAAAAAAAAAATAAAAAATCAAATATAGACAGGAATAAAGCTGGACAGTTTCTTGTTTTTGAGTGCTACTGAAGTGAAATGAAATTAGAAGAAACTAATTCTGAGAAAACAGCCTTGAAATATATGTATTGTAAAATTCCATACATTTTTAGACAATAAATAAATAAAAAGACACTACAGGTGGGTTGCTATCACCTTGAAACTTACCCAGGTAATTACGTACATGAAGACAATTTTTTAAAATGACAACTTTTCTAAAATGTTATATTCAAATATGTAAATTAGTCATTATCTATCTAAATATGCACTGTTTGAACACATCTCCACAACAAAAATCTAAATATGTATTTTCAATGTTTTATTTCAGCTGGTCTGAAATAAAGTGTGTTACAGAAGCAAAATATCCCAAAATCTCAAAACTGACCAGTGCTTTCAATTGGGTTATCTCACCATGAAAACAAACACTTTTTACGGGTCCATTTCTTTTTTAGCAATTTCAATTATCTGATAAAAAAATCCTTTCAGCCAGCTGAAGTTCAAATGATGTGAAATTTAACCTCAGTCAAACAATCTCACATGTATAAAAACAAAGTTTCCAACACAAAAGGAATAATGAATTAATAATTCTGGAAATCAGCAACACATTGTTATTAATTCAACACAACTAACTAAAAAAACTCTAATGTTCCCTTGGTCAAATTACTTCTCTCCAGGAAACTAGGTTTTAGGAAATTATTTGAAAATGACAGACACATAAAAAAACAACTTTACCAAATACATTTTTAAACTGCATTTTTGAGAATATTTTTTATAATTTCATTAAAAATATCTAATTAATAAACTGAAACATGAACAAATGGACAGTCGGTTGCGTACGCAGACAAGCAGAGACTCCTAGCATACAACAAAGATGGCGGCTGCAGCAGCTTTATCAGCTGTTAAGCAAATGAATAGAAATTGTCTTTATAATACTGTAATAAAATGACAGTGTCTAGTGCAATCAAATATTGTATGTGTTGTTTGTTGATTCATTTCAATGTAAAATTAAAAAGGAATAATAACTTCAGCATCATGCCATAACGCACAAAGGCCATTTTAAGACAAATGCAGCATAAAAGTTTGGATATTAACACCACAATATGTTAGCTGGTACTAGCATAACACACCTGAATCTCTGATCAAGCTGTTGTTAGTTGGAGTTGCATTGTTGGTAATGTAGGCAGCAGGTTTTGACAAGGAGGAAAAATGTGTGGAATTAAAGATAAAACAAAATCTACTGAATCAAATTTCAATCCTTTTGTATTCTAGACAATAACAAGCTTCCTGCTTTGTAGCGATTGTTTGGGGAGGACTTCCTGTTTCAACATGACGATGCCCCTGTGCATGTAACAAGCTCCATAAAAATGTTGTTTTCCACATTTTTTAAAACTTCACTGGCCTGCACAGAGCGTTTAGGATGAGTTGTCTGTTATGTTGGTCGGGTAGAGCACTGATCCCTGCAGCCTTCCCAGAAGAGCAGCGGCTGTTCCAGCAGCGCATTAATGCCCGCGGTTCAGTTATGACTGTAATGTTTGTCCACATACTTTTGGTCATGTGTATCAAAGTGCAGTAAATGCTCTTAACTCAGGACCTTTCAGCATCACCTGGCTATCTTCCTTTCATCTGAAGTGAACTTAATCTCAGTGTATGATCTGTGCAGGTTGTACTCTGTGGATTCTGGTACAGCATGAAACAAACGGCTGGCAGCGTTCACTGCGAGACGGGCCATTTGGTGGTATTTGGCACTAAAAGCCTCGCTGGACTATCACCGGGAGGGATTTGGGGTTTTTTTTTCACATCCTTTAATTTATTCTTTTATGAGATCAAAAATTATTTTGTGAGCCAGATGTGGGCAAGAGGGCATCACATATGAAGCTTCAGACAAACAATGCATTATCATATTACATAAACAATCTCATAGCCCTAAAAACACAGACAGACAGAGAAAGAGGGAGAGAGAGATGAGAGAGCAGTGCCACAGCCTGCAAGATAACAACTTATGCAAAACAATATGTCCCACAGGATTCATCTTATACCGAGGCTTTGAACTCAGGGAGAGAAATTAATTTCTAAAGTTTAAAGTTTTTCTGCAGGCGATTCAACACAGAGGATGAACTTAAGGTTCAGTCAACAGAGCTGAAGGCTTGAACCCTAAACTCTACTGACCCCAGCCTGCTGTCTTAATAATAAGTGAGGAGCTGTTTTAATAATTGATGACCTTACAGGAGTTTTATTTAGTAATTGTCAGCCGTTATTAAATGTTTTATTCAGGCATATTTACAACTCAGCGATTAAGATGAATAATTAAAACAAAACGAATTTAGGGTTTTATACTTGTAGCTTTCTTTCAAGCAAATTTCTTTTTTGTTCTGTTATTGTGCTAGCCACAATTGTGTCCTAAGGAAGCCCATTCCCACCAAGAAAAGAAAAAATAAATGAAGAGAAAGACACTATAAGAATCTAAATACTCCTCCTGTAGTATGGTAATATGGTTACTTTTATGTAGAAATTATGAAATAGGCTTTCTTAGTCAAGATGATGATGTGATATCATAATTGTTGACGTATTAGCCTAAGTCACAAATTTAACTTAGTATCACATTATTTTTCCTAATAAATAGTATTTCAAATAATCTTGACTGAGGGCACATTCACGCCAGGATAGTCCAGGAGACTCGGTTTGATTGGGCGGGGAATGCCAAAAATTTTCAAACCTTCATTTGGTTCGGTTCACTTTCACACTGCACTTTTTAAAGCAGACCAAACTGCCTGGACAATGTCACGCAGTTACAACAGCTGCTCATTTGGAGGCGGTATTGCCCGAAACGACCACTGACCAGGAAGAAAAAAAGCATGAGGTAGAGGAAAACGCGGCTCATTGATTGGCCCGGACCGAAAACAGAAATCCATCCCCTTCAGCGATATATAGTCCTCTGACCAGGGGTGGAAGTAACGAATTACAAATACTCACGTTACTGTAATTAAGTAGATTTTTTGGGTACTTGTACTTTTATGAGTATTTTTTTCAAGTGTGTAATTTTACTCCTACTTGAGTACAATTTACACCATGTAATCTACTTCGCTATTTTTAAAATCATAAGTCGCTACTGAGTACGGCCACAATTTGAATTAATATTCAAACCTTTCATCTGCATCTTTGTAAGGCTGTCCGATCGTGACCGCGCCAATTAATCTATGATGTAAGGAAAGGACAACTCCGCTGCAGCAGGCACAGGTGTCTGGCGGTAACATACCTACACAGCGGAGTAGAGACTAATATATGGACTGAAGATTTGGAGACAAAGAAGCCAAGGGTGAGTGTCCATGCGCTCCGCGCAAATCCCGTGAGCTCCGCGCCGCAACATAACGGCTTACCGGCGAGTCAACTCCAGGTCCAGTAATTTCCTCTTTCGTTGGCATCATGACTGCCCAGTAGTACCTGGAGAACCGAGGCACACAGGCACACAGGTATGTGGCGTGTCAGAGGAGAAACGAGCCGTTCACATTGCTCTCTCTGTGTCAGTAACGGCCCACAAACCTCACCGCACTTTAGGGACTGTTCTTTACTTATGAAGGGACTGTCAGGGGAGGAGGGTGGCTGGTTGATTTTTATTTTTTTTTACTAATATATATATTTACTAATATATTTTTTTACTAATATATACTTTCAACATATTGTACCACAGTTACATTAACCATGAAAATGAACCATGTCATGTTAGCTTGTCAGTAAGGGGGGTAAATAGTGCTCCAAATTTAGGCTAACGTTTAGCATGGAACACAGGGCACAAGCAAGGGGTCTCTTGTTCTCTTACTTCAAGATACCTGAATGAAGATGTTTTCGTATGATAAGCGTTACCCCTTTACAGACACATCCACTTCACTCTAATCCCTTGCAGTTTTGTGCAAAACCCACGCGGTTATTTTGCGTGCGGTATTTATGTAATTTCGCCTATTCTATTTTATTATTCCTGCATATTGGGGTCCTTAAACAGTATTACAGTTGGATAATTTGGGGCTGACTGGAAAGCTGTGACTCTTGTGGAGTCAGTGAGCCCCTTGTATTCATGTGTGTGCCATGTGTTTACACTCTTGCCTCATAATAGGCATATCATTGCAGTAATTTCACTGTATAAGGTGAGCTGTTTTTGATATTTTATACAGGTGAATCGAATCGAATGCCTGCTATTGACGACGCAATAAAACATCCATCGGTTAAAAGTAATTAATACTCTGAGTAGTTTTTGAGAAGAGTACTTTGTACTTTTACTTAAGTATTTTTTAAACACCAGTACTTTTACTTGTAATTGAGTACAATTTAAGCAATGTAACAGTACTTGTACTTGAGTACAAATTTTCAGTACTCTTTCCACCTCCACCTCTGACCATATATCAATACGCGCCTGCACCTCCTCACTACTCCACGTCTGCCCTGCAGACATTTTCCAACTTTTTCTTTTTCCTCTGTTTCTCCCAGTTCATTCCAACTTTTTCTTTTTCCTCTGTTTCTCCCAGTTCACACTGTTGGCATTGGGTTTTTTTCCTTCCAAAATGCACTGTGCTCTACATCACTTCCTCTCTTTGGTTCACTTCCTCTCTTTGGTTCGCTGGATAGTCCGTTTGCATTTCCCACTGTAAGCAAACCACACCAGGGTTCACTTCCAAGCGAACCGAGACTCCCAGTTTTCAAGTGGACCAGGGTTCGCTCTTTGGCCCACACCAGAGTTTGAATGAGCGTTCACACCACTCCAAACGAACCAAACTATCTGTGGATGCGGACCAGGGTTTGTTTTAAAGGACCAAATTGCGCCAGTGTTAATGTGTCCTTAGTGTCTAATACTTTTACTCACTGCAACTATGTTTACTTACATCATGCATAATTTTACATCTATATGTAATTTGCCATGGTGGAAATGGGCTTCCACATGTGCCTGTTAGGTTATGTGACTTATCTATTTACTGCACAACGTGTCTCTATGTACCCATGTTTTCATCATTGTTCACTTATTGAGGATGTGTGTTAAACTTTACATGGTATTTCTTAATCTTCATCCTACCAACATGTTTAACATGAAGAAGAAGAAGAAGAAGAAGAAGAAGAAGAAGAAGAAGAAGAAGGAGGAGGAGGAGGAAGAGGGGGAATAAGACAAGGAATACTGACTGGGGTCTTTGAGGACCCCATAAACTACTATAAGAAACAACAATCATAACTAAATGTTACATTTTTCCTCTCAAAATTATTATTATTTATGTAATTAATGTCATCTGACAATAAAAACTAATAGATTAGTATTATTTTAGGAAAGTTAGTTAATATACCTATTGTGTAAAACAAAAATATATACTTTAACACAAATTGCGGCTTTTATCCTAAGTACAATCCACATTATAACTTAAAAGCTGATATACTATCTTTGGTTCTGGTATAATTTAGTTTTCAGTTATTTCAGGTAAACATTACTGCATGTTATATTTATACGGTGAAACTAACTGAGGTCATTGTGACCCCATTAAAAAAATAATTGAAAAAGTAAACTCAGAGTCATTTAAACTTCTTTGTCTTTCAAAACAAAAGTAGATGGAGACCTCTGTCTCATTAAAAACTCCCTGTCAAGATAAGGTTGACTAAATGTGATCCAGATTTAGAGTGTTTTTTCTGTACATAATGTAAAATGAATGGTGTTTGCATAGAAGTTATAGCATATGATTTTGCACATGTTATGCTTCCTGTCTGGAGCAAAGGCAACACTTTGTTCACATAGATCTTCCAGCTGAGCATCGGAAATCAGCAAGTGGAGTTTTCATTTAATTGATCAATTGAATTTGAGAGTCATAAAACATTTTAATATGAAATTATGTGATATATTTCCTACTTTGAACATAATCTTACTTTAATGAAGAGCTGTATTTTGAGTCATTGACAGAGCTCATGAGGAAATCTGCGTCTCTCCTTCAAAATGACTGACCTGACCTGACTAATGAGTGCCCCCACCTCCCCTGATAGTGTGTGATACTTTAAATTAGGACCTAATGACAAACATTAACTCAATAAATAGCTCCATCTTGTAAAACTGCATAGGCGGAATTGGATGCTTTTGACTGGGGTCCCCCAGGACTCCAATACATTGGAGAATTTACAATGCCCTAATTAAAATAGAAACAGAAAACAATGACATGAAGTCTTTAGGAATACATTGATTGACAAAGCCCTGGAAAAATTGGCATGATAGAGTGAAGCCCCTGTGAGATATGACAGAGTAGCCTATACCTCTGGGGTCTTTAGGCACCCGAGTCGATAGGATAAAGTCATGCACAGAATCTGGTATCTCTGTTTTTCGAGCAAAATAGAAGAAGTGCATGAAACGTCTGCAGAGAGCTTTTGTGGAAAAACAGATTCCCACAACTCCACTTGTGCTGAGCCGATGCAGATCCATTAATTCAATGTCGATGTGCAAATAAAAGTTGCAAACCCTCCAGAACCCCCAACCCAAGCTCTTCATCCCTGAGGTTGCTGGTGTGGTGTTCCCTGTTGAGGCCACCTTATTAAGCTGAATGGCAAACACTTCAACACTTCAAGTGGAGAGATGCTGCTGGGGAGGAGGCGGGTGTGCTTTCCCACATTTCAGTTGCTTGTTAGTTTTGCAGAGAACTTTATTATCCTGTCGTGCCGTTTCAAACATCGTCGACTTTACAGACTGTTGAACTGTTTTCTGTTTGGCTGTTGTAACCACTGTAAGTACATTTACTCAAGTATTGATGAGTATACATCTCAGATACTGTTGGACATGCTATGTTATTCTCCTGCTCCACAACAGTTGAGAGTAAATTATTACTCTGCTATTAGACAGCATAGCTACAAGTTCTTTTACAAGTTAAGGTTTTACATATAATGAGTCTACAAATACACTGATCAGCCACAACATTAAAACCACTGTTGGGAAGTGAGTAACATTGATCAGCTCATTAAAATGCAATGTTCTGCTAGGAAATCTTGGGTCCTGGCATTTGTATAAACGTCACTTGAAACACAACACTCAGCTAAACAATGCTGCAGACAGAGTACATGGCAACGATACTCCCCAATGGCAGTGGTCCCCCCAGCAGGAAAACGCGCCATGCCACGCCACGAAAACTGCTCAGGAATGGCTTGAGTGACATGACAAAGAGTTCAAGGCGTCAACCTGGCCTCCAAATTCCCCAGCATCCATGGGACATGCCAGAACAAGTCCAATCAAAGAAGGCCCCACCTGGCAACCCACAGAATGCCCGCATAGGTCCTGTGTCCGTGCCTCAACAGTGGGGCCTCCTTGGATTGGACTTGGCTGTGACCTATCAAGGCATGGACACAGGATCTCCGGGTTACCAGGATATCCCATGGATGATTGATTGGGTTAGCATCTCGGGAGTTTGGACCCCAGGTTGACGCCTTGAGTTCTTTGTCACATTCCTGGGACCATTCTTGTGCATGGCCCATCGTCCAGCTGCCATCAGCGAGTGCCCTGAGGGGGCGCACTTGGTCTGCAACGGAGTTTGGGTGGGTGGTATTTGTCAAGTGGTATCAAGATGGATATCTGGACCCAGGATTTCCCAGCAGGTTGCATTTTAACAACATAATCAATGCTATTGAATTTACTTGACAGTGGTTTTGTGGCTGATTGGATTGCACTGCTAGAGATTTAGTTACTCAACAGTACATGAGTTCAAATTTGCTCCATGTTAACAAATACAATTAAATTGCTGCTTACACTTTGATGCATAAGTAATAATAATCCAGTGTTGTTATATATAATGCTATAAGGTCCACAGCAATGACCCAGTGAAGGCAGAGAGAAGGAAGACTGCAAGTAAACAAGGATGTAAACAATGCTGGATTTAAAATCAGTTTTGTGAATATTTCTGTAAGGAAGGAGTTGTATTCAACACATTTCTTAGAGCTCAAGGACACACACACTGTGTGTTGGTGAGGAACATTGGATGTAAACATAACTTTTGTTTGTTTACAAGAAAACTCCTCGGGGCACCTTTAAGTAAAACATCTGAATACTTGTTCCAGCTCTGAACAACACATGCACTCACACATATGCACATACAAAACATACTGTAGTTACCACTATGTCTATATTTCTATGTCTATGTTTCTTAACAAAAAGAAGAGAAGAATTGGTGAAACCACAAAATCAATACCAAATTTGGGAGGTCAACTGCACAGTGAACTCAACCCTGATATTTAAATGCATTTTCAAAATAAACTGCAACTTCACATGACAGGCCGGGTCCAGACTGACAGGGCAAGTAACGCTTGAGGCGCTGCTGCCACACACAAAAAAAATGCAGTTTAATACTTGCTTTTGCTCCAGCGCCACGATATTTCCCCCCACTGGCTTTCTAATTCAATGTATGACCTCTCGCCAGAGAGTTTTAAAAGTCTTCAGGCAAAGATCCAGCAGCTTTAGGTCTGGCCAATGACAGATGAGCCGCAGAGGCAGGAGCAAGACAGCTTGCCCTGGGAAAACCACGGAGCTTTGGTCAGCCTGCAGGGGTGAACTTCTGCTGCAGTGAGGGGAAGGAACAAGCTCCTGTAACATTATTTTCTTTTCTACAATATGGCTATGTCCTTTCAAACCCACCACCAGCCACAGCATGCATTATGTGCAAAACAACAGTAGGGTATCATTACGGTACAGGCAGTTTATCTTGTCTGATTCTCCGCCCTGAAACATACTGAAGACCTCAACTGGCATCAAATTTGACACAATTCTCTGTGCAAGAAGACGTCACCTGTACGGGAAATGAGTGTGTATGTGCCTTGTTCTGCATGTGGATAGAGACACGTTTAAATTTAACTAGATGATCAGTGAAGATCACAGTCCACAGATTCAGTGATTAATGACACCAAAGGGAAACAATATGAGAGCAACAAAAAGACAAGCCACGTTACCCTCTGGTGTTACTAATTGCTACCATAGAGGCTTTTTTTTTTTTTTTTTTAATATTTCTTTTTTTTTTTTTTTCTCAGAGTTGTTGGAATGAGGCAAAGCTCATTTAGTAATTGGATATGCAAGCAAGAAAGTGAATAATAGATCTTAAGGAGTAAAAGGGCTGTTTTGCATATGAGGGGAAGCTGCTACTTTGCATATTGTAAGTAGTACACTTGAGGATGCTGGTCATTTTCTTCCACTGATGAATGTGCTTTTATGTTTTTATGATGTATGACGTGCATGAGGACACCTGTTTCATGATTAAAAGACACATATTTTTGCTTTTATCTCTGCTAAAAGGATTGCCTTGTGTCTCTTATTAGCAGTTCATGCCCCGTCTCTTTCTATCTGTAATTGTGTCACTTACATGTGGCGACATTTTTTTTGTATCACACACAAAGACACAAATGAGAATATATTGTGCACTGCTGACAGACTCCGACCATTTAAAGCTAATTAGATTTACCTATTTTTCTGTTATCTGTTATTTATTAATGCACTGTTCCCTCAGGAGAATTAGCATTTCCATGTCTCCTAACTGTTCCTCTTTGACTCATGCATACAGCAGATCTTTGCCATGCATCCTCTGTGCCATTGTAGTCCAGTGCTGGAGGGAGCCTGCCCTCCAGTCACGCCGTTATCAGACGGCTGATAAAATGTTAACAAAGAAGACATTAGAAAGCAAACGGGAGACAGCTGGTGCAATCTTAGCAGAGCAGAGCAGAGCAGCAGTGGAGATGTCAGACAGTCATTCTGAGTCGCTGCCAAAAGCCACAATATGGTCACTAAAATTGCACTGCATGGACAATTTGCTTCTCTGTACGAGAAAAAAAAAAAGGCTCTTGAAGACTTAGTGGAGCATAAGAAGAATTCTTTTCATAGCCGTGCTTTTGAAAAATATACTTTACCTTTATATCATTAGGCTCAGTGAAATCATGAAAATATAACTCGCTGAAGAACAAAAATAATTTACTATTCTTGAAAAAAAAATAACACTCCTGTGTTTTCACTTTGGAGAACTGCTCTGTGCTTTTTTTGTAACCGCAGCTACAAGCAGAGCTCTTGTGAAATACACTTGTAATCACCTTGAACTTCACCTGTGATCCAAGTGTTTGAACACCCAGAGGTCCCACTCTAACATCCAGCTTAAAAAGAAACTGTTGTTTAGAGGCACTAAAAACACGACTCGAGTCTGTCCTGAATTTGGAGTATGATTACCACTTCTGTGTTATTCTTCGTATGAGATGCGAGTATCTGAATAACAGCCATTTGCAAATGTTTAAAAGGGCACTCTGTGGTCCACGTGTGAAAACACATAGAATGCCTCCAAGCTTTGTGTTAAATGCATCATCTGGCGGGAGGCAGAGATCTTGTACAACGACAGTCTCTAGCCTTTGAAAAGGTCCACCTCCAGGTCTGAGATGATTAGACGGAGGAGGCGAAGAAGAAAAGTAAAAAATGGATAGAGATAAGAAAGCTCAAAGCCTGTTGTTGAAAGTAATGGATCATGCAGACAAAAATTACTCCTATTGATACAGTCGAAATCAGGTATTTAGGTCAACACAATAACTGATTTTTAAGGGTCATCCTGTGCCAAAGGGTTAGCTTGCAGGAAAGCTTAATCGATTGTTGGTATTGCTTGTTTCTTTGAGTTTATCTTTGAGCCAGCAGGACCGATTTCTGGCCTGCAGCAGTCAGCAGCGAGTGCCGCCAGTGCAGACTGCACATTTGTCATAATTGTCTGCAGGCAAGCACACAAAAATAGTACTTACAGTTGTTGTGCAGGTTTTCTGCTTTGACAAGTAAACATGCTGTGGGTGCACACACCCAGATCTCCTATTGGCTGGAAGCGTTAAGCTGGGCGGCATAATGAAGTTCAGGACTGGATCCCTGAACCATGAGTACTGAGATTTTTCTTCTGTATCATTTGGTGTGCAGGATTTGATAAAAAAATGTAGATAAGGAAACACTCAGAACAGACAAAATATCGATAATAATAATGTTTTTTCTGAGATTCAATTTAGGTGTCTGCATGTGCAAATCAGTTTTGTGACTATTTCAGTCAAAGGCCATCAAAAATCATATGTGCCTGTGTGTTTGCATGTTGGTACTTTTAGTAATGGTGTGTGGAGGGAGAGATCTGTAATATCTTTTGTTGCATCATATGTGACTGCCATTCATCAAATCCAGTGACCTCCGGCCGGTGCCCTTAGCCACATCCACAGAGTCTAGCTATGATGGATGCCTTATTAGAGACCTTTATTAGTGTACTTTAGCCGGAGGATAAACTTTGTAATTAATGTCTCAGTTTGAGTATATCTCATTTATTTCAATCGGATAAAGGTGACTCTTCCAGCCGACCAGAGAACAATGGCCATCGGAGGAGACAGCAGCTTGGCAGCCGAGCGGAGCCTAGGAATGCTGAATAACAATCCCGTCATCCATCATGGTATGTAGGGAGTCGGCAGGCTGTGTTCGTCCTGAGGAGAAGCTCCAAGGAGCAGTTCCCAACCGTGAGGGATGGCAAGACTGAAAACGGCCACTTTCCTCTCACTCTGCTTCACACAGAGTATATTCTTCACAAGAGAACAAAATAGTAGGGTTGTACTTCTGCACCTTTCCTGGCAATGTGGACTTCAATTAGAATCCAAAGCATTTTAGCTGCCAGGGGGTGCCAATATGTACTACTGGCATGCTGCTGTAATCTACAGTTCAATATTACCCACGCATCATTAAAATCAGAGCTGATAAATGACATAATGATGAGAGCAGCCTGAGCTCTGCTCAGCTACGGTCTGTGATGATGGCAGTAGTAATTTTCCTGTTAGGCTGGCCCCTCCTGTTTACTTAACCTTTCTGCAGTCCTCATTAACTCACCAACACCAGCAACTATGTTGGGTTGCCAAGGGCAAACACAATGGGCAGATGGAGCTGAGCTGAAACCATCACTTAACTGGGCAGAGGTCACTCTGCTATCGTGCTGGTCTGAACTCTTCACTCTGAATCTTAACATGTTGTTACATTATTCCTGCTGCCAGCTATGCAACAAGCACTTTCATTCTCAATTAAGGATAAGGCGACGTGTAAATCAGCAGGGTGCTGAAGGAAAGAAATCTCACACTATTTCCTCCTGCTCTAAAGATACTCAGGGCTTTTTTTCTCTAGAAATACCCTTCAGTTTAGCTCCAAGAGAGAGGACAAAATGCAAACCCAGCACTGGGGGTAATGGGATATGCAGCCATTCATTCTGCTGCTGGTTCATGCTCTCTGGCCAAATGACATCTTGGAACACAGCCACGCTGATACAGTAGCACCTCGTGAAATCACAGCTATTATTAATCCAGAGAAGGACAGCAGTCTGATTACACACAGCCATAAAAGACACAGAGTCACAAAACACAAAACAGCGAGAGTTAGCCGTGTCCATCTATAAAGAAAAGCTTAACACAGCACTGAAAATGTGTGCAGTTAAAATTCCAGGAAATCCAATGCAGACATAAAAACACATCTTAAAGCTGCAATCTGTTACTTTGCTCACATTCACACAGCAGCACAGATTACAAAACATCCGACTGTCTGACTGTTACAAAACTGTGTTTTTGTTGGTGTAAGTGAGGAGTGAATTATGAACACATCACTGGAGTTAGAGGACACCAATATCAAGTGAAAACCAACTAGTCAACGTTTATCAGCAGCAGAGGAAAAATACTGTTTGGTGTTCGTAGTGTTCCACTACTAGAACATACAGAGGTACAATTTATAATATTCTAATATAAAATGCTGGAATTCTTCTTTCATAATGAAGCATGGATCAGCCAGAGCAACACATGCAGGCCGGTGCATGTCATCTCTCCCCTAATTTACTGTCTGCTTTCAAATAAAGGCTAATGGGCTAAAAGCTAATCTTTAATAAAAATAATAATAATAGTCACCTGAAGATCGAGCTGCAATGATAAGGCTTTTAATCTAAGAGTTGGTTGTCAAATGCTAAATCAGTTCATTCATTTGTAAAGCAATTGCACATTTCCTGGTTCCAGGTTTTGTCATAGTAAGCTGATTATCTTTGGCTTTAGGACTGCCGGTCGGACAAATATGGGTCATTCTTCAATTTTGATCCATTTTGGTTTGGAATTTAGGTAATGATTCAATATTTTCAGTAATATATAACACTTCCATTGTTCTTTCCATTACCAGATATTTTCCTTCACTATAAACAAAGTGATGGAAATGACTCTTGTGTAAATGACATTTTGTCATATTTTTAAAAACATCTCATAATATATTAGCCCCTACTGCCTGTTTTAGCATTAGCATTGAATATATACAAAATACACAATATTTTCTTCTGATTTGTACATTCAAATTAAATATATGCTGTTTGTAAATGACAGCCAATAAGTGTATTGTTGATTTAACAAAAATTGACCATGATTTCTTCCTATTCCAATTCCCTCCATGGAGCTTAGTGTCCGCCATGTGCTCTCCTGTCACATGACTGATGGTCACCAAGTACACAGACTCTTAAAATCCCTGAATTTACAATTGTACAGTGAGGTGTAAATCACAGTAACTCCATGGGACAGGTGTTCTTTTTATGAAAAAAGAAATTAAATACTAGGCTATTGTATCTTACAACACAAGACACATTTCATTAAAGTTTGTATTTGTAATTAAATTAAATATTAGATCAGTATTAAATTCCAAATTAAACAGGGCTGAATGTCCAAAATCTGGCTCAGAGACAAATGACATATAGCAAAAACCACACATAAAAAGCTACTTTTTAAATAATAAAAATAATGACTGATCATTGAGTGATCATCAATTTTTTATGGTCCTTCGGGTTTCAAGTTTTACCATTCACCATTACCCCTCTTCATCCCCAGTGGGACATAAGGATTCAATGAGCTCCTTCTATTGCATCGGATCCTTGGCAGCATGTTGCACCTCTTTTCATGACAGGTTCATCTTTCCCAGCTCCAGTGTCACAGCTCTGCGCCAGGTGGTTTTGGACCTCCCAGGTTTTCTTTCGCCTGATGGTGTCCATCTCGTGATTCGGCCCTGTTCCATTCTCACCACATGAACTCGCCATCTCAAGCGTCTGTGTGTGATTTTCTTTGGTGATGCTCCGGCTACCTGTTTTCTTGTACAGTTGAAGGTTGGAGATTTTGTTTGGACATTAGATCTGGCATATTTGTCCATTGTGAGAGACTTCCACTCTTCTCCACTTGGTTTCAAATAGGTGTGACAAAAACAAAAATCAATAGAAGTGTATTTTGTTTTTATTATTTCTATCAGGGACACAAATAGCAATAGCCTGATATGACGACGTCATTTTTGGCTGTGGGAAGATGTGACGGGCATTGTCCACTATTTTTCTATCTTAGCTGACAAAACAATAAACAAAATTATTGAAAAAATATTGTACAGTTAATATTTAATTAATATTAAATTAATTGTGAGTTGAAGCTCTCGTCGAAATCTGTAGAAATAAAACATGGCTACTGTAGATGCAATAGAAGCAAATGAGATGTAATTTCTCTTTTGTAATTTGGATAAACCAAACCTTTAAAAAGTGTTACTGATATTTTACAGGTTTTAATACTTTTCCTGCATCACTGACTGACAAACGATTTGAAGACATCCCCTTGACATTGAGGCATTTTTCAGTATTCACTGACATTTTATAGACCACACAGTTGATAGACTAAATGAGCAAATAACCAGCTGCATGAAGACACTATAAACCTGTTCAACAGTCAATAAAAATGCTGAGACACATTTAAACAAAGTCCAACAGAAAAAAAAAAGAAGAATTTGATATTTTTTCAGTAAAGCCCATGTGACTAAAAATAAATTGTAAAGCTGCTTGCACAGTTTTAAGTACCTGCTTGTGAGCTGCTCTCCCGGTTGACCTGTTAAAGCAGATGGCCGGTAATGTCAGCACTAGCAGGAACTTCCTCTCCCAAGCCCAACTTCGTCTCTGTCAGGTCCCACTGGTTATTTGAAATGCTCACGAAAGGTCACGTCTGCCATGTTAGAGTAAACAAGAGGCCGGTTCTACCAACGTGTTTTGTCTCTCTAACACTCTCAGCGGGACGGCCGCACTCTGTTTTGTTTAAGTGGGCCTGTCTCCAATCAGTTAAATCAACAGCAGCCATTTGGAACAGGAGCTGGAGTGACAGGTGAACTGTGGCACTGTCTGCTTTCCTTTCCTATGTTATCAGCTCCGAGGTTTGTGAATGGCAGGACTTGAGCCACTCTCCTGTCGATAGTGAAACAACCCACAGGGACACGCAGGAAATCCATTAGCCCAATACTGCTGTTTGACATGCTCCGAGTGAACTGCACTTATCCTGACACGCTGCCATTTGTGGCTGTCCTGTGGCTGAATTAGTGTACTGCATCGCCAGCAAACTGCTCAAAGCTTTCGTTCAACCAAATACAAAAATAACATTTCTTAATTACCTCTTGTGGTATCTAGCCATGCAGATAGATTTGGTTTCTTGTTGTTCTTATTTACACCGACACTTGCCGACACTTTCTCACCAGAGAGTAAACAATCTCCACTAAATAGGCTCTCAGTTTGTCAGAGGTAAAGGCTGGTGACTTTCATGCCATCTGGTGACCTCCTCAAAGCAACTATGAGACATTTCTCCAGTGGCAGCTGAACAAAATAGCGCCTCAGACTGTATTATTGCTTATATCTCTATGGGTGTCCTTCAGTCCCATTTAGGTCACTCCCTCCACTGTGTTATACAAATAAAATTACGCACAGATTGCAATTCAACTGCTATTTCTCCGCTTGGCAAATTGCTATGAGGCCAGGAGAAATTGAAAAAGCTGGCAAGGTCTCAGGTACCTGACAGTGACTGTGACTATGATGAAGTATCCTCCTGTTACTACTGTTGACTTTGCCAAATATCAGAGATCTCCACAGTCTCCACCCCATGCTCTGGGCCCGCCAGCTTTATAAACAGAGAGGAACCGGTGCCAATATTTCTATAAGTAGCACCAACAGACCAGCCTGTAGGATCATGCCTCTCCAAATATCTTGCTGAGAGGTTACTTCGTCTTCATGTTCTGTTTTGCTCCTTGCTTGATTTTGAGATTTCGGGAGCAAATCTCTTCCAGGCCTTGGTGGCTTGGAGCACTGAGAGATTGGAAAGCTAAACTGTTCACAGAGAAGTTGCGAATCCAAACAATTGGTGGCAACAGCTGGTGTTAAAAACACAGGAGGGTTTCAAAAACACATAAATGAGTCACGATGTAACACACAAAATACCATCCAGACTTATTTGTGCAAAATATCTATTCTATCCTCATTGTTTTGACTTGTTTAGTTAGAACTGTTGAGTTTTTTTAAATTTTTAAACATATAGGTCTACACTACTATTCAGTAGTGTTGTATATTCTGCCACAAAAGCTCTATTGTCTCCAGTCAGATAGCTGAGTGCACTAATCTATATTTCTGAATGGTCTTTTATGCTTTTAGGTTGTAGAAAGTCCTTTACAAATAGATGTTATCTAGTATGAATGGTTTGTTTTTTACATGGAGAACAAAACGTTGTACAATGTGTCAAGCAGACAGTCAAGTGGAAGGGCAGAAAGAGACAAAGATACCTCCAAGCAACAGTTGAATAAGAACTGAAGAAATCATAAGTCGCTGGTAAAAGAAACTGGAAGCTTGGCATTAAAATATGTGCAGATTTAAATAAGAATAGGTTCCTATTTCAATGTCAAGTGTGCGATAATGCCTGTAAAAAGCTGGAATTAACAGGTAAAGTGTTGCTTTAGTGATGCTGCTCTTCAAACTGCACAACAGTAATTGACAGTTAGTCCAGCGTTAGCACTTCCTTAATTGACAAATCATAGTTTGAACTTATTAAATGTAACCACTGAGTAGACTACAGAGGACCCAAAGAGAAATGGGTTCCCAACATGTTTAGGGTATGTATAATACATGCTATATGTGTATAATTTATCCACATGCATGCATGCATATACACACATTACTGGATTCAAGAAAGAGACAGCTAATGCTCGCTAGCTCACTCCTTTCTATAGTGTGGAACTATAGACTATATAAAATAATGGACGTAGCCGCTGTGACGTCACCCATATGTTTGTGGACTGTCATTTTGAAGTCTCTAATTTGGCATTTTGGCCCTAACCATCTAGGTCTTCTGCACTCAGAGGGGACCATATTTAGTATGTAGCCTAAACAAGTGAGTTATATGAAAGTTCACCCACCGTACAGTGGTCATGAATGGGGAGGTTGGCTATGGAAACCAGGCTGTAAACATGTTTATTTCTGCTGTAAAGTTGGGCATTTTAACATGAGTGTGTGTAAAAATTGACACGCCATTCAAGCTATTTAAGCCAGCCTCAAGTGGCCATTAGAGGAACTGCAGTTTTTGGAATCCACATGTTCATGTGGATTGTTTTAAGCCCTAGGGGTTGCCGCTTGTGTGGAACAGTCTTAGTTTTGCGTGTATGAGACTTGCCAATGGTTAACCAACAATAATGTCTGGTTGGAAACAGTGATAACATTAGCAAGCAGGGCTAACTAGCTTTTACCTTTGACGGGGAAGCTAGTTTTCCACTCCACTTTCAAAGAGACAGACGTCTTAAATCGCTGATTATATCTACATATTGGAAGTATAAAGGTGGGATAATCAATAAAGTATAGTATCACAATATTTTGTGTGTTAATATGGTATCATTACATGAATGCCAACTGTATATTTGTTTTTAATATAAATTATTAATATTGCAAAAACAAATGACACATTTGGTAGCCTACTAGAATAAAATCAATTGCATTTTCAGTCCACTAGATACATTTTACTGCAATAAAAAGGATTCAAGTGAGCTGAACAGACAGAAAACTTAAGCTTATTAGATAAAAAAAGATGTTGACAAAGTTTTTCTTGGAGACATATTCAGTTGGAAAATGGTAGTAAATCGTAATATATCACCATATCTCAACACTCAGCATATTCTAAAATGTTTAAAACTGAAATAATATTGTGTTGTCATTGAAGTATTATGATAATATCAATTGTGGGGGCTTGTGGTTTTTCCGACGTCCTAGTAAAATGAAGAGAGGAAAAACAGCTGTACAGCCTGTGACGTGCTCCAGTCAGTGTTGAAACGTGATAGTTGATGGAGCGTTTGGTAGAGTGTGTCCTGGATCTCACATGTCAACTGTTGCCATGGGAAACTCCCTATCAGAAACAAATATGTCCAAAACCCGTTTTAAAGAAATGGAATATGATGTAAAATAGCTGCAACATCATCACAGATTATATCTTCACACAGCAAGTGAAGAGAATTCACATTTCAGTTTGACTTTAATTGGATTTAGCCTAAATCAGATTCATTTTTAATCAAAACTGAAAATCCCTCACCCCGTTTACAGTATTCGTGTACACGTACATCTTGGAGTAAACACAGCGCACAAAAAATACCACCTGAGTATATGCATGTCAAACATGTACACACACGAACACACACAAAATATTTCTAGCAGCTGAACTGAGAGGAAGAGACAGGTTATGACAGAAGTAAAGTGGTTATCTGAGATAAGAAATGTCTATCCTTCAACCGAAAATCATATTTCTCACTCCACATTTTATCTGTGGGTAACACCTGTTGCAATAACAACAAGTCAAATGGATACAGACACATGAGGGGTATTCACTTGCCAATATCCTTTTAGATCCAGGGCAGGAAAATGAAGCCACACTGTATGTATGGTATCCCATTTAGAATCAAACAGATGTACAAATTTGTGCAAAGTCACTTGGTGACTGCAAACACTCGTCCTCACTCTGTAAACACCTGTGTGGAACTACTGCCTCCTTCAAAACCAGAACCACTACAGGCTGCAATTTAATCTAATCCCACGATCGCTGATTCTCAAAATCTCAACGTAAACACGGTGCATTTATCCCACAAAGCAAGGGCAGGGAAAATCTGCAGGTCACTCGAGTGAATCCACAGTAATGTCCCCTTCGGTGTCCATCGATCACGTCAAACCACTTCTTTAGCTTGGGGACATTTTGTGTTTTGACAAGCCTCACTAGACTGAGCACCCTGTGTTTAAGGCCGAAAGCCTATGTTTATGTGGCTGCTGGCAGACTGGGCCCTGAACTACATGTGGCGTGGAAACCTGATCCATTTATCTTTTGGATTGTGAAGATGCATCTGACCTTGCTGCCCTGAGGAAATGTTGATAAAGCTTTTTTTTTAACCTCAGAATCATGCTTGATAGCATTAACTTTTGCTCTGGAGCCTCTGTGTTACAGATCAGCTAGCATGTGCAGAGTGCGGTGTGTGGGATGCTATGGTACAATATGTGGTGGCTTGAAATTGGATATTTCTCTGTTGTGTTTTCTGGCAATATAATGTAATGTTTTGAGAGAGTCCTTAAATGAACTGTTTAAATATTTAAAAGACACTAAAAATGCTTGTGCGGTGCTGCTGAATTGTACAACTGCTCCTCTGGTTTCATTGCAAAATACAGTGCATACACTCTCCTGCTCTGTGTGCTTTAAGAATGATTCTGGGCATGGAAATATATATGCTGCAACACATGCCATACCTAACAAAAGGAAGGCAACATGATAAATTAGGTCAGTGGTCAGTCACCGTGGCTCCATCTCCACCTGTCTCTGCATCCTCTCTCCTATAGCTCCCTAATTTCTCCCTGTGCTATCTCACTAAGGGACCAAGTGAAGTGCACCTGTACATCCAGCTCTCACCTATTTCAGCGGCTGCCCATTACCTCATACTGTAAGTCGCTCCTCATTCTCTGCCTCTGCTGATCCATTCCCAGCACATTTATGCTGCACACATGACATTTTATTTCCAACAGCCATGTCTAAGGGAATGCCTGAAGCGAGCTGGTTCATACAAAGCGACGGCCAGCTATGTCTAAAGGTAATAACGTGTATACTTGTTCCAAATGACCACACTGGAAAAGCCTACTAAAAATGTTAACTATTCTTTCCTCAAAACGCGAAAAGTGGCTACTAGTGTAAAGACTAGATTAGTGTCTACTTTAATATTTTATCTTATTTTATTTTATTTTAATGTCTACTTTAATATTTTATTTTATTTTATTTATTTCATTGTCTATTTTAGTATTTTATTTATATCTTCATCTTTATCTCTTGTTTCCATTCATGCTGTATTTCTATTTCTACTTTGCACGGAGCATTGGAACAAAACAATTTCCCCCCGGGGATTAATAAAGTATTCTGAATCTGAATCTGAAAATGAGTTAAAATCCTGCATATTTTCTCCCCTCTGCATACCTGGATATTTGCTGTGTTAACTGGGTATGTTGGTTGGGCTTTATGTCTCAGAAAGTTAGGAAATATTGCCCCTAATTTGAACATCAGACTTTATTTAATGTTTATTTTAAGAGGGACACATATATATATGTAGCAGGAGCCAGTATTCATAGCCTATGCAAGTTTGCAATGCACGTCCCTAGTTGTGGAAGGAAAGGGTTTGAGATGATGTGAAAAGCATTTCCTTTGAAAGCATACCTTACACCTCTTTAGATGGATCCTGACCAGGTCACAGCAGTAGTGGCAGCGTTTCTTCAAGTTTTTCAAACTTTTTATGGCAGTCTCTCTCCACAAATTCACTTCCTGCTCCACATCATTCACCTGGACTTCTAGGGCAGAGTGTTACCTCAGCTCAAGCATTGATCTCCCTCAGTGCCTATACAAATCCACTCCAGCCCATCACTTTCTATTAATGCTGAGGCTGGGTGCTAACCCTTATATGAAAAACTCCAGTCCAGTCCTAAGTTCTACCACCAGCTGTCCACCAGCAGAGGGGAGCTATGACAATGGCAAACGGGAGCTGCTTGGAGCGGAGACGCTGCATGGAGGAAAATGGAAAACAAAAATAAATTTTTTAAATGTGGATGGATCACAAGAGGATGCAGCATCCAGCATGCTTAATTGGATTCTTGTCAAGCCAGATGGATATTCCTCTTCTTCATGCAGTTCTCTTATCATCCTGGGCCCCAGAATGCTAAGCCTCTGTCTCGTCAGTTCTGCTTCATGGCCAGCGGCCTGACGTCACCCTCCCTGCCTCCTGACTGCGATTGCTGTCACATTTAGAGGATCGTGCCCTTTGTAGAAAAAAACAAATTTGTAATCCTGACCCCGGCGACAATCCTCCCATCCTGTTCATTCTTTGTTCCTCCAGTGGGGACACTCTTCAAATGTCATCTATTGTCTTTTTGTCCACTCGGACTTCTTGTGCTGATGCTTATAGCCTCCCTTCGTGAAGGAAATGATGCACCTGCCCTGCCAAGCTCCATCTGTTGACTTCTGCCCATGTCTTACCGCCCATGTTCACCCATCTCTGTAGGGTTTGTTACCTGTTTGTCCCCTCCTCGTAGGGAAGCAGCCATCCTGGTGGTAACTGATAGGTTTTCCAAGTTTCACCCTCTGCTATTGTATCCCCTGAAATGAACCCTCCAACCAAAGGCCAAACAAAGGTGTACCAATCACATCTAAGGTTTGCTTCTTGGTTATCAAACTCAAGCCTCTTCCTGACGAAGAAGAGGGCGTCAGCATGCCATCGGTGCACAAATATGTCAATTACCAGTTCTTCACGGTTTGCCTCTTCATCCATGATTTAATCAATAACTTGGCTGGCACACTTCCTTAGGATTTATTGAACAAACTGCCACCTGCAATAAGTCACTCCCTCCACCATGTTTCATTGATGGTCCGGCTGATTACACAGTTCAACAAAGACTTGTTCATCAGGAGCACAAGAAGCCAAAAAGGCTGCAGACCGAGGAGGTCAGAGAGGCTTGACAGGGCAACTACAAGTCCGACATTAAAACGGGAGACTGCTGTTGGCTTTCTGTAGCGAACCAACAGTCATTCCCCAACCTTAACAATGTGATAAAGGTTTTAACCATGATGGCGGAGGTCAGTAACCTTAACAAAGCAGCAATTTTAACCCAAATTACAATGTTTTCCTAACCCTGACCAAGTCCTTTTTGTGCCTAAACCTAACCAAATCAAAGTGGTGCTTTGTGACGGCTTTGGAAGGCACAGACAAAATGATGTCGTCCTGTCCTCAGGCAATTACAAACAACTTATTTTATCATTTAAAGGTCCAGTGTGTAGGATTTAGAGGCATCTATTGGCAAAAATGGTATGTAATATTCATAAATATGTTTTCATTAGTGTTTAGTCATGTGAAAATAAGAATTGTGTTTTTGGTACCTTGGAATGAGCTGCTTATATTTACATATGGGGCAGGTCCTCTTCCTCAGACTCCACCATGTTGTTTCTACACTAGCCCAGAACGGACAAATCAAACACTGGTTCTTGATAGGGCCATTTGCATTTTCATGTCGGTCACCGTAGTTCTCCTACAGGCTTGGCACATGGGAGAAGCTGCAGTTCTGACTCTCACCTCTAGATGCCACTAAATCCTACATACTCAACCTTTAATTTGGAGGACTTTTTAATTGAACACTAAAGCATGGCTACGCAGTGTCATCAAGTTAGTCTGCACTTATGTACTGCATTATCTTTGATTGAGTCAACCTGGCCTCTGACAACAACTGCAACAACTACTGTTCAGAAACCGAATGAAATTTTAAAAAAAATCCTAAGTGGTTGTGTCTGTAATATCCAGATTCTGTTTTATTACTTTTTTACTGTAAATGCTTTTAATGTGATCTTGATAAGTGAGGTCATTAGTAGTGATTAAAATCTCCAGCAATCATCCCTGGTGTTCTCTTGCTGTTTGGACTGTAGATGAGCTCAGTGGTTGAGCAGGGAGCAGGGATGCAACATTAGCACCATGCAGAGCAGCAGTACTCTGATTTACTGTTCCCAGGGCTGGTGATTGAGGAGAGCATTACGTCACAGCTGATAGATCAGAGTCTTACAGCAGAGTGGAGCTCCATCAACTGCTGCTGACAGTAGCGTTAGTGCTGACAACCAACAAAAATGGATTTATGAAAAAAACACTGATGCTCGATGCACTGACACAAAACAGTGAGAGAGCTTGCACGCACACATACATACACTGCAGGCACATCATTCCTGAGTGCAAACACCCACATTCAATAAAACACATGAAGATGTGATTTCAGTAAAACTAGATCTGTAGAGTTGCTCCAATAAAGTGCTAACTGGCAAAATAAAAAAACATGGAGCAGTGAGAGGGATGTGCAGGACCACTTTGAGCTGTCAATCCACAGGGTTTTTGTGCTAGTTAATAAATTGGTTCTTATTTCTTCATAAGTGGCACATACTGTCGTCCCACGCAAAGGTTTCTTCTGATAAGCCAAAGACATTCAGGTGATGTGAACTGGATACTTTAAATTGCCTGTAGCTGTCCTTGTTTTCCACATACACGTCTAGATTACTGTACATAGTGTGTGTGGAGTACTGTTTTGTCATTATATATAGGGCTGTATTCAGATGAGCTGGGGGGTAATGTATATTTTAATATGTCATGTGTGTGATTCCTGCTTTTTGTTGTTATCTATAGATACTTTATCAGATTTATAAATACTCACCACTATTACTGACATTTTGTCTTTCATGCTCCTTACCTATAATATATTGTTCAGGTTCTGCCCAGTTGCAGTAAGTTTAGCATGCCTGCAGAGCCAGTCCGCCCTCGCCAAGCCCCCAGGAACAGCACCAAACTTTGAAGCCAATTTTACAGTGGCCAAACGTGGAAATACAACTTCTGAGTCTATCACGTGATGCCATGGGGCCTTGAAAGACTGTTTCCAGTAGACTCACAATGTGAAAGAGATGTCTGTAAATCCATGGATAAATGTTTTTGTGCATCACAACCACCATGAAATGACTCGTTTGGCTATCAGCATGTTAACTATTTGGCACAAAAACAGTTTGAGAGTCTAGAAGAACTGCACAATCAAATCAATTTATCTCCCTTAAAGTTTGCGGGGGGCTAAACCAGAAGGTAGCTGCTTGACCGGTTGAAGTTAGCTGCTCAGCTGCGTTCTATAGGCCCAACAAAGCCAAAGACCTGGGTAATTTCATACTCCATGAATTGAACTTTTCTGGCTTCATGTGCCACTGAGCTACTGTCATAGGAATGAATGGGACCTTCCTCCAACACCGTATCCAGTTCTCTTTATACATCCATGGTCCTCACCCAAAAAACAGCCATAAAGGTCATCTGTGCAAGCAGCTTATTACAAGCCTTATGCAGGATTTATACTTCTGTATTGAATCGATGCTGTACCTATGGCGTGACGTGCACCTCCCCAGAAATGTAACTACACGTTGCGGTGACGCAGACCCCGTCTATTTTTGTAAGCTGAAACCATTTCCCTCAGCGGAAACAAAGCTTTTATTTACTTTAATTTCACAGATAAGAAACAATAAATTGTGAAGACAGTAAAGCCTCCATGAAATAGGATTTATACTACAGGATTTATCCTTGCTTCATGAACAAAGGAAATCTCAGCTCATCACTAGGCTTATTTATACAATGTAAAATGCCATAGGCTGGCGCTAATAACATTAGCATGTTGTATTTGTTTGGAAAACGTGTTTAGTATAAGACAGTTGTTTTGTCGGTGAACGTCATAAGTTGTAATGGAGCCAAATTTTGTGAGTTACCTTCACTAAATGTTGCTGTTGTTCCCGGCTTCATATGAATAGAGGAAATGTCAGCTAGCCCCTAGGCTAATTCATACAATGCAATATGCTGTAGACTTGTGCTAAAAACATTAGCATGTTGTATTTGTGGGGAAAATGTGTCCAGCAAAAGACAAATGCTTTGTCTATGAAAGATGAGAGTTATTATGAAACTGATTTGTGTACTTGTGTTTGAAACTGTTGCTTTAGCTTTGTTAAAAGTGTAGTTTCAGTGTGTTTTGAATCAACTAAATTTTAAAGCACTTCACAGAAACCCCATCGCCGACTAGGTGTAACTGCATAGTGACACAGACACACCACTGCACAAGTATAAATGCTCACAGCTGCAAAGGCCACGTGCGTAGGCTACAGCATAGGCTCCGTGTACAGCTGACCACGTGCGTAGGCTACAGCATAGGCTCCGTGTACAGCTGACGCACAAGTATAAATCCCGCTTAGACTCTTATTGTTAGGCAGCGACCTCTAGTGGCTGTAGTACTTTAGGACTTTAACCCAGGAGACTTCTGTTCATGTCCTGTGTAAATTCAAAAGTCAAACATAACAAATAAAGCATTTTGTTGGCATGTTTTTTTAGGACAGTTATGTATGTCGCTCTGGGGGTCACTGGCAAAAAAACTATTGTGTTGTTTAGGAATGAGGACATGTTGGCAGAATGGCTGCTCCACATAAAACTCCTATAACATCCTAAATAAGTCTGATGTCTTACCTGCAAGACTTACGTTTTTATGCCCCACCTCTTAATAATAATAATAATAATACATCAAATTGTTTTAATTTAATAATGTTCTGTATTGTATATGGTACCTAATAAATAAATTAAATACATTAGAATAGTAATCTGTATATTTTAGCCCTGTGATGAAGTGACAACCTGTATATGATTGATGTGATGACATACCCTGAAATAACTAAAAGTTCACTTGGTTTCACACAGGCTTCAAACACCGGTCTTCTGTCAGCAAATTCATCATGTGATCGCAGCCTTCAGGATTATCTGGGTTGTTTCCAAATTACTGGCTCATAATCATGTGGGTGTTGGCTATATACAAATATTGGTGGATTACTTTTTGAAGGTATACATACAAACAGTGCATGAGAACAGGGTGTACCCTGCCTCTAACCTAATGTATGCTGGGAAAGGTTCCAGCCCCCTGCAACGATGCACAGCATATGCGGTATAGAAAATGGATGAATGGATGGATGGATGTTTCATCCCAGTGCATTAACTCACCACTCACTGTCAGATACCAGGAAAAGCTTTGATGCATTCTGCTAAAAAAAAGGGGCTTCCTAAAATACTGGCATGAACCAGGAAAAGCTTGCTAAAGGTATTTAAGTTCATGATTTATTTAAAATATACCTGTACATCTGAAAACTTTGATTTTTCAGAAGCCAGAGGCTGCAGTTACATAAAGCCTCACTGCGTTAAATAAATGCATGACTTGGCTACAGTTATTAAGAACGTATGACAAATCTCCAGATTAACCTCTAATGGACCTATGGAGGAGAATTTCTATTAATTTGCCGATCACGGACATGTAGCATACAAGTGTGTGTGTTGTGGAGTTGAATGTTAAATTAATCATACAGGCCTCTTTGCAGAGTTTGTACTCATCTATATTACTTTCAGTATTGTACTAAATTAACTAACAAGCATATTTTCCTATAATTACCTCCACCAAAGAGGTCACATTTTAAGTTTGGTTTAACTACTGGCCTGATTCTCATAAAACATTTTGGGTGAAGCAAGGGCCAAGGAAGAACCCATTAAATGTTGGATTAAGTCCAAATCATGGGTTGGATAGACAAATTATTTTTCACTTTCATCAGCATTGCTAGTCAGGGCATTTACCAAATATCTTAAAATTTTATTTAGTCTAAAGGCTAATAGTGGAAAAAAATAGCCAATAGTATGACACAGTCCACATTAATGGGTACCAGTAATCATCTGGGGTAGCCTACACATGTAGATGCTCAAACATACAGAATTGCGATGCCAAAATGTGATGTTCATTCTCCTCCTCTGGAACCTCAGCAACCAGCCCAAGTTGGATCTACCCAGCAACAACAGCAGAGACGCGAGTGCTATAGGCCCCGCATACCAACTGCTTATCAACACAAATGCTAATGTGACCTTTAATATTAGAAACAAAATTATGAATGAGATTCAAATTCAATAGCTGGCAGACATTAAACATATTCTTTCACTCGACATGAACCTACAGCTCTCGTTCTGAAAGCGCCGTGGGTTAATGGAAGTTAGTCTGTTTGAGAAAAAGGAACGTATCGCTGACTTAACAAAGGAAGACAAATGTAGAGATGAGGGGTGATACAAGTTTGTGCTCAGATATGTCACTGCATTAGACAAAAAAGGTTATAGAGATACTGTACTGCAAAGTGCACGGACTGCTTTAAGGTTATTTCTAATTCGACTGAAGTGAAACTGAAAGCTCCACCAGCCTCCACTGAAACCACACAGGCAGGTATAGGTAAACATTTTCACAGTGATGGGGTTCATCAGAGGTGGAAAACGTACTCATATTCTGCAATCTGTACATAATATAGTTGAAGCCATTCATACATTCATTGTATTCCTTGACATCATGAGATGCTGTATACTGCTGCAGTTACTTGAATTTTAAAAAGAAATGGGACATGAAAAAAAATACTTATTTGACCTTTAACCCTGTTTGTTGCTGACTTGTTGAATTATATTCCTGTGACCAAAAAGCTTTAATCAGGGTTCTGAAGGCAAGTTAGATTTAAGACTTCTTTAATGCCACAAGAAATTAAATTTTTAGGAACAATTTTACAATAACCAAGAAAAAAGACATGAACTGACATCTATTACTTAGGACATTTTTCCCAAATATTATTATAATATAAAAAAAAAATGACTCTTTTGGTGACATTAATGCCAGATGCATTTGGTAAATTATATACATATATATATATATATATATACATATATATATATATATAAAAACGATGGCACCAGGTATTTTGAGATCTTACAATGCAAAAATAAAAAAAATGAAATCCTACTTTTTATGTGTTACTTTTTTAAGACCTTTGGAAGATTGATTTGAGCCATTTTAATACCTATTAAGAACTTATTTTTAGATTAATAAATTCAATGCCTTTTAAAGGGGATAGATATAGGATTCATATTTGCCTACAGTTTGCCACGCAACCAAATCAAAATATTGACATATTTTGGGCCCGTAAAAATTTCTAAAACTAGCCTATTATTTCTCTACTGTAATTATTTTTTTCAGGAAAATATAGACTTTAATTCTACACCTTTCTAGACATTCTGTAGATGTGTTATTTTTGAAAAATTATTCATTTTGATGAAACAGCTACACATATGACCTTTAAGACTCTGTAAGGCTCCGTGGGAACCGTGTTAAATGGTAAGTTTCTATGGTTACAGAATTAGTACAATATTAATTTAATTTCTGAAATAAATGTGTTTGTGGTTTTCCTTAAGTTTTAATTTGACAGGTCTTGCTTCTAACTTGTACAAAATATTATGACTCACTGTAACTGCATTGCATCCAACACGGAGGTGATTAAAGTTCAGACCACTTATAAATGGCCTCACTACTCCATACAGGCTGCTGCCTGGTTTAGACTCTAACAATGCATCACATTTTATGAGCTCATCAAACGTTCCGCATGTAAAATCTTATCGTGCAAAGTTACTGGTTACTGGCAGGACATCATGGCCTTCAGATAAAAGTGGAGCATTGTGTCAAGTACAATACCTCTGAAATGCAGTGAAGTACAATATGAAGTTTTGTAAAAATGTAGATGTTTAAATAACACAGTAGTAAATAAGAAACATACTGTAGTCCTTTGATACTTTATACCTCTAAATATGATCAATAGTAAACCAGCAAATATGTAGGTTTTACCATATTAATCTAAAGAAAACAGTACACAGCTCCAACAATTCATGATTTCTCTTACTATTACTTCCATTACTTATTACCAGGACACGCATACTGTACATACAGACACTGACATACATGCATGCGTTCTCAACAATATCCTTCTGTGGCGGTAAACGTTCAAAATGTAATTAAGATTTTTTTTCAGGAACTGGTCACATTTCTAATTAGCTGCACAGCTGCACTGCAGCAGAGATAAAGGAGTCCCTTCAATTATCCTGAATCAGATGTTTGAACACAAAGGCTGTCTGATAAGGATTATTCCTAAGACGTTTCAATGATGACAGTCTGTGAGTAATGTGTATTTGCAGTATGGTATGTGCTTATTATCACTAATCTATGGACTTCCTGAGGACATTAGATGGGTGTCTCATTTGGCATATGGCACCCTGGAAAATGATTTGGGGGGGAAGCACTTTACTTCCTCTCAAATAACAACCACCCCGAACCCACAGCTGACAGTTATGTAAAGTGTTAGTTTTTTTGTTTTTTTTCTCCAGTTTTACATATCCACAAATTAAGTGTGGTTTCACAATTGCTTGCCTCACAAGGTTGCTGCCTCTTGTTTTGCCTTGAGCAAACTCTTTTGCATCCCATCCAGGATGGGAGAGATGAGCCCTGTTATCCAGATTGAGGTGAGAGAAGGGTTGGTCTCCTGCCTCCAGCACCATCTGCTCCAAAGGGCCACTTTTAGACATGCCGAACAGACAATACTGTACTTGCAAACACAGACGGTGATTATCAGAGCCATGACATCATCAATACAGACAGGGCAGAGGGTCTATTGACTGTTTAAGAGATAACTGAACCTGAACCAAGCTGGAGCACTATCAGTGTATCCCCTAACCCGATTTACAGTCAGACTTCTTGTTAAGAAAAAAAAATCTCCATCCATCTATCTTACACCTGTAGAGCTCTTTCAACTTTACTCATTTTCATCAAAATGCGATTGTATATGCAGCATATAATCAGTATATGGCATTTGGATTTTGCAAAGGTCATAGTCAAGAAAATGTGAGTAAAAGTCTTCATTACTTTATTAATAAATTATGTGGTATCAGATCAGTAGTTAGACTAGTGTACTTGCTGATACCTGACCCAGCATTTTAGGCACTATCAGATGCATTTCCGATACTGATACCTATTCCATATGGTCTTTATATCCCATATGGTGTTCTACAGGGTTCAATACTCGGTCCACTCTTTTTTTGTCATTATGCAATATCTCAGCCAAATTATATGACAATATGGTGCAAATATTAATTACTATGTGGATGAAACACAACTAAACACAACTATGACCCTCAACATTTTAATCAGGTGCAATGTGTGAATGAGTGCAACACCCCGAATGCCTCCCAAGAGAGACTTCCTGAAAAATGTCCACTGTTATCCCCATATTAAAATGATTAAAATGATAGATAGACACATGTGGCTGTTTGGATAAACTAAAACTTTAGACTCATGAACTAGTTCTAATTGCGCATAACTCAGCTGTCAGTAAGCACTCTGACTATGTTTCTGAGACTACATTTTTCCAACCTGAGAAATATTGCAAAAGTCAGACCTTCAACCCGGTCTCAATCCCAACTTGTCAAATTCCATGCTTGGTCAGTGGCCCTCTGCATCAGAAACAGACGCGCCAATCCAGTTATTACAACGTAGGGTGCTAGTATGTGTAGCATACTATGCTAGTGACGTGTTACACAACTTTACTTTATTTATATATTAAACAATTAAACAAACTGTACATTTCCTGTGAAAACCGAAAATGCACCATCTATTTTGAAAAGACACCATCCTTTAGACTATGGCAATTTTCTTTTAACTGGATTACCCCCCAGAAATCAGTAAATCAGCTTCTGCTAATACAAAATGCAGCTGCCAGAGAGAGCATATCACTCCTAGGTTACCATGTTTGCATTGGCTGTACAAGACAGTGAATGGTACATCACCCCCATATTAAGGTCGTCAAACCCTGCTTTAGGTCATTGAGCATGGGAAGGCAACGTACATGCAGCTTCTGTAAATTCCTTAAAGAAACATCTTAAGGCTAAGTCGTCTGTATCCTTGATTTGTTTCAAACTTACTATTTTGTCATTGTATTTACATATTTATACGTATTATTTTAGCCTGTTTTATTGAACTTTAATGTTTCTGTTTGCCACACATTAATTAGCTGACTTGTTTAAATGTTTTAGATGTTTTTTAAAGATTTGATCGAAACCTCATTATCATTATTATTACATGTTCCAAAGATTAGAGTCCAAACCATTGTTTCCATAGTAATGAAGCATTAGATACCCAGGGTGTGTTTAAAACCTCAGCCACATATTAACTCAAGCTAGTAACAACCAGTGCCTGGAGAGACAAAAATGGCTTTCAAGCTACTAAATCAGAGCAGCAGCCCAACCTTTGAACCGAACGAGAGAAACCCAGCCTCAGAGGGAGAGGGGTGGGGGGGCTGTTGACCAAGGGGAGAGGCAGGATCTGCAGTAAGTGGGATCCGGGTGGGAGTTTCCGTGTCAGTGGGCTCATCCTACAGCCTCCCTGATGGACCACGGTGACGTCCCCCGGGGTCCAGATGGGATTCAGTGGTCAGCTCGGTGACAGCTGGTGAAGGGTGGTCAGGCCTCATGCATAATGGAGGCTCAGCAGACCACACCACAACCTGACTGCCACGCTGATGTGGAAGTAGTTCCATCACAGTGTCAATACTGCAGGGTTACTGGAATATTAACTGCTGTATAAGGACTACACCCCTCTGTGAGCAGCAGTTTATCAGACTTTGATTTAAACATTTTGTGAAAGCCAACAGAGCATTTTTTATTCAGTGCTGATATCTGATATATATTGGCTCAGTTTTTAACAAAATCTCTTCTGGTTTATAAAAACTGGTCTTTTTTTCATAGTTCTTGCCATTATTTCTACTCTCATTATACTCAGCAAACTACTAACTAACTACTCAGGTCTGAGAACATGGCAACATCACCACAGTGAAGGCCAACAGGACAAGAAATATGAGCACTCAGAAAACAAGCCAACAGGTTATTCATCTTATCTTAACCACTCATTTTGAGGTATACGGCAGAGAGTGAGCATACTCAAAATGTCAATTCCTCACTGCACAAAAGATGTGTGGTAGGGCAAAGTTGAAACAGGAAGCCGGGTCTGTAAACTGCAAAACCTGCAATAACTGTTTGGTTTTTTTGTTTGTTTTGTCCCGTCAAGGGCAGTGGAAACTGTAAACACAGCAGTGGCATATATCACCTTTTAAAGCAGCTGTGCGGAACTTTTTACCATTAATAAAACTGTCCCTAGTTTGTATCACCCCCCCTTCACCCCCCCTTGAAGATCTGCATATTTATTTGAACCCAACAGCGACAAAAAAGCCTTTCTCTATATATGGCTATTTAGCGTAGCCTCGCTCGGGTCGGACACACAACGGAAGTCAGCAAACCAGAATACAGCACCCGAGGCGGAAGTGATTCTGCTCGCCCGCAGCGATTAAACCACAGAAGAAGGAGCCGTGTTTACAGTGTTCTTTGAGTAAGCAGTACGCAGCGGGCATTGCTGAACACATAACACCTAACAGTTTTACCAGAGATGTATCTATGAGGACTTGGTTGTACTTTTGATGTCATGGCGGATAA
>NC_065507.1:26253547-26256403 GCF_006386435.1 Epinephelus moara
GGTTCCGGGTGAAAAAGAACATGCAGGTTGGATCGCGGGTGCTGGATGATAAATATACAAAAATAAAATGATAATAATAATAATTTAATGTTTTTACATTTTAAACCTCTGATAGCCATCTTTGCTCCAGCTGGAATATGAGAGCCACTTTATCAGGTGCGTCACCAGCAGGCACGTTAATTGTGGAGATGTAAAGTTCAATATCGTGAGAATAAACTAGTTGAAATGAGTTGAAACTGTATTTCCTGTATTACGTTAAAATATGGTGTCTTAGTTTCACATATATAAAATGTTCCAAATATTTGAACAGCACATTATTGTAGAATTTGCATTCAGGTAGTAGATCTTGTGTCAGGGGTCGGATTGTGGAACTATTTCCAGTTCCAGTTTCAGAGCTGGTCTTGAAAATCGGGCCTGTACAGGACTTTGCTTTGTCTGTCTGCTGTTTGATGCTGTAATTTACTGTGGGTTTATCAGAGCTTTTTCACCGCTGCCTGCTGCACATGAACACAGCTGATGAGAGCGGGAAGACTGAACTACAACAGTTTAGTTGCAGGCTGTAAAACCCAGAACCTTTTCACAGTATATAAAATCAGGTGACCTACTGTTAGTATGACAATATTTATTACAGAAGCTTTAAGATGAGTACAGCCAAAATGTAGTTTGCATTGCATAAGAGACGGCACACACAGCTACCATTAGGTAAACATCTGTATTTTTCTTGTATTATGTATTGGATGTGATGGATGTTGACAGCTGATAATTTGGGTAATAATTTTACCATCTCTGATATTATCTCTGTGTTTATCCTTGGCTTTTGATTAGCCGGTGGCTCATGTACCTTACCCTGCTCCATTTAGTTCCACATTACCAGATCTAGACAGTTACCTTGGTGAATTATTATTACCTATATGAACAACTGCAAAAACAGTGACCCAGGTTGTATGAAAAATATAATTCCCCCTAAAGAAACCTGACTGGATAGACTATTTTGCTCGGTGTGAGCAGTGCAGTTCCTCATGAAGCTTTACATTTCCAGAGCCCTGAGTCCTCGCTTGTCAATGTGTTGAGGAATCAACGCTACCAGCTATTCTGTTGTGAACAGACACACTGCAGTACATCACCTCAATCAGTCATCCCAGCCCTCGTAGGCAGCCACCACGACTAGCGACCCGACCCCCATCCCCGACACAGCAGCGAGAAAGTGCTTACCTAGGAGAAAAAGACAGAGAGGACATTAAATCAGTGAGCATAATATTCTAGTGAGCAGCGGACTCGCTTTCACAGATTAGCCAATCTCTCCTCTGCACAGTGTACTGCCACAGAGTTTTAACCCTCTCTGGCTTCAATTGAAATGGAGAGAGGGGAGATTATCCCATATACTCAGCGCTCTGCATTCTCTAATGTGTGGTAAATACAGGCAGTAACGGAGGTCGATACACCTGTGTGTTTCTCAGGGAACAATTAAAATACAGTTCAAATGTAACAAAAATTAATGACAGACATGATGGCAAAGACTGTGAGTCTGCAATCTTATTTCTCTGCATTTTCACAGAGCAGAAACTACTGTACCCAGCCCATGGAGGGGGATGAAAATGAAAAAAGCAGATTGTGAGGTGTCTGTACTTAAGCCTGGGAGGGACTGAGCCCCGCACTCAGTCCACAGCCCTGTGTGAAGTGTTTTTCACTCGGCTCGATCAAAAGACAAGGATGTATTCCAATGCCGGATGTTACATCACACAGCTTGATTCTTCACGCTCTCTTATCCATTTCTCTGCTTATTTGTACCCATTTAAGTCCAAGGACCTCACAACCCCTCCACCAAGCCAAGCAGACACACAAACAAGGCTTAATGAACAATAGGAGGAAGGATGCTGCAGGACTACTGAGGGAAAATAAATGGAGATGCGTCCCGTGTGTGTGGAGGACTTCAGTGAATGGGATCTTGATCAATCAAGTGCCTGCTGTTGACATACCAAAGTAGAGAAAAAATAAACTAAGAAGGTACAAGTGGGTATTGTGCTTAAGAGACATCAAAGAATGTGAAAAAGGGTTTTACACTCTGAAGCCATAACATATGCAAATCACTGACATAAGGGTTAAGATTGTACTGTAACTCTCTGTTTAGTATTTTAAAGCAGTAGCAGTAGACATTTTAAGTGTCTGTTAATGTATGTCAACAATCTTGGCATTTTGATATGATTACAGTTACATTATACTGTAGTTTTATATTGTCAGCGACCAGTTGTACAGAACATTTCATTTGGCCAATAACTGATACCAATATGGATATATCCATATATTATGGAAACTCTATTCCCTGAATCCTCTGACTGAATATACCTGTTTTTTTCTGTATGCTTGTACCTGGTTTATCTTTATCTTCACATATATTTTCATTTATGTATTTATGTACGTACGTAATACCCTGGTTTAAGACCATGTAGCCTATTTGTGTTTGCATTGTGTATAACTATTATTTCATTGTCTGATTTTGATGCATTTATAAAGAATATTTACTTTAAAATTTGAGAAGCCCCAAGGAAAATAATAATTAACAGCCTTTTGTTTTTGTGGTGGTTTAAGAAATTTGTGTAACAGATTTAAAAATGACCTACAGTGGCTGAAACATGGTGGCTCTTTTAATGATTTAGCCACTACAATAAAGGCTTTTTTAATATTCCATTCCTCATTTTCTATATTTTTAGAGTGCCTGGACTGCCTCTCTGTGTATTTATTTATTTATCTATTTAACCCTATGGGCCCTAGGCGTTTTTGGGGTATTTTTACTGCCTTTACTTTTAAGCTCATAACACAGTCATTATAAAGGCTACATACACATGCTATATCTTGTTT